>NW_026055161.1:0-187678 GCF_022829205.1 Neoarthrinium moseri | reverse complement strand
CCCCCCCCCCCCCCCCCAAACTTAACAGTCAGCTCTTTTGTTGCGGCTTTTGGTTCCGCTCCCCCCCAGGTTGAAGCCGAGTTTCTAGGCCCTCATGTATGCTTGATTGGAGTGACAGTCGCAAACAGTCAACTAAAATAGGCCATGTTTCAGCATGGCCATTCCATGCGCTCTTCAGCGTACCGGGGTCTTCATTCTCTCGCCCGCACTCCCTCTATCTCTATACATAGGCCAGGCTCCTTACATGCAGCGTGATTTCAGCAACTGCAGCACTAGATCTGAGTGTTAGAGCTTAATGAGGCTTGACCTCCTGGCATTGCTTTGTTACGAGCAGTAGGGCTGCTGCTGCAGCCCTGAGCCGGGGGTTGATTGGTTGTCATTTGGCGAAGTTGTTGTCAAGGCCCATCCAAATGCAAGCATCCGGGCTGGCGGAGATGGGTCTGAGGATTCCGTCACGGCGTTGTGTGCCTGTCCATCACAATGACTTGCATCATAGGCCAGAGCCAAGACCCGTCCAATCCCGATACAATAGTCTTGTGTGAAACCGACACGCCCGCTTGTAGCTACCGCTGTTGAGGTCTCGTCCCTGGTCCCGGTGCCGTGGGACGAAGACCGGCGAACTTGGGGGTTCTATCATCGTTGTTGCGAGCAGGCGTTGTGGTGTAGCCGTGGACGGACATTAGGTCCTGTGTGTGCCTGTGTTCCCTGAAGTCGCCCCCTCACACACATAGCACAGGAACAATCTCCCCGAGCGGCCATGACGAAGTATTGTACATGGCGCCGAGCGTTGGATTGGGGCCACACACACGACTCCGTTTGCGCAACAGAAACACAGACGCATGCAAATGTGCATGGATGAAAGCACACACCAACTGGTACAAGCACAACGCAAATCCAATCCGGACAGGTACACAACCAAGGCTCCACGCACAATAGATACCACAATGTCGGACACGCAAGCCAAATTGAACCTAACTGGTCTGCATCCTCCTGGGGGTGCTGGTCCTATTCGACAAGTGCGTTGGCAGCAACCGTCTTCTCTTCCCTGGATGCTTGGCACACCCCCAATCCGTCCAGATCTCCCCAGCCCAAATCTCTGTCCATAATCCCTGCTGCTATGTGCATATGGTCCCTGCTGACCGGGGTCAGAGCTCTCCCTTCTAAGTCCTTGCCCATTGGGAATCTTGATCTTCTTTGCATGGCAACCTGGTCAGTATTCTGTTGACGCGGCACTGCACTCGCACCTTGCACCGTGACCTTGACCCTGGCCAAGACATAACACCCCGGATATTTTCCACGCCTGCACATGGGCAGCACAGGATTTGGCCCCTACCACTGCCATGCAAACCCAAGCTTCCCTTGTTGAATATCTACCGTTCCAGCACTTGTGGACTTACATCTAGACCTTCATATTTTGCACTGGGCCCATTCTTTTCTGCTGGCTGTGTCCATACCTCGCGCCTTCACACATTGTCCTGACTTCTGTGAGAGGACGCTCCTCGAACCCTTGGTCGGAGAGAAGTTTCGTAACTGCTAGACCGTACGGACGTTTGTTCTCTGCCAGAATTCTTGAGCTATCGTCAACCTGACCCTTGCAGGTCTCTTCTGCGTTTCCATACTATACGCCTCGAGTGGCACCCAAATCCAGTTGGTTTGTCGTATCCTGCTATTAGGCAATTTCAAAGCCGGCGACCACCTTCGCGGCATCAAATCGGTTCGGAATGATCGTTGATCTCTGCGACGGCTTGCCCGTCCACTTCTCCCCGGACTCCACTGGCGACGACACAACACGAAATTGCACGACGCAATCAATAGGAAACATCGGGGACTACCCAGACCTGGACGCATTCTCCAATACGGCTACGGCTTTTCAACTTGCTGAAACATCCCAACCGCCTCCGCCGTCCGACTTCCCTTCCGCCATTTGCACGGCTTCTCAAACCTATCCGCCTCCGTATACCCACTCGGCGGCTTCGACCTGTGGCATGTGGCCGACCCCGCCCTCTACGGCTGGCGAGGATTTTGAGGACTACACCTACAACGCATCACCCACAAGTGCGTCTTGTGGTGCCCACCTTGCAACGAGTTCTGCCAGATCGTCTGTCGCAAGCCCCAGCAGTTGGTCTTCACCAGAACCGCAGCATTTGGCCTTCCAGCAGGTGGTCTGGCCAGGCCAGGAGCCGCTCTCTCCGTTCTCTGTTCACATTCATTCAAATCCAACTGAGGGACATCCCCGTCCGCAGATGATGTCACACCCCTACCCAAACCAGGCATACTTGGCGGGAAGCATGAATTCGGATGTCCTCATGACAACAGACACAAGAGGCACGACCCCCGACCATGTTGGCTTCGTACCATCAGATGGCAGTTCTTCCCCAGTACCCAAGGTGGAATACGGCGAAGACTATCTGCCTGACGGAGAGAAAACGGTCTCACAGACTGGGCAAGCAACTGCTGCGCCGAATGGAAAGGGGTCCAGCAAGATGGACGAGCCGTATGCACAGCTGATTTACAAGGCTTTGATGAGCAACGGAGATCACTCGATGACGCTACAGGAGATCTACCAATGGTTTCGAGACAACACGGACAAGACCACGCCGGACAAAGAAAATAAAGGGTGGCAAAATAGCATACGGCACAATCTCAGCATGAACGGGGTAAGTCACATCTCTCACTAGTCTAGCATGCACAGTGGAATCTGACATTTTATAAAGGCTTTTGTCAAGAGAGAAAAAAAGCCTTCACCTACAACCCCGTTGACAGACACTGGCGAGCCAAAGAAGTCGAACGAATGGGTACTTACTGACGAGGCCATAACTGAAGGCGTGGAAAGCACAACTCGGTACCGCAAGAATACAACGCGCAGGGGAGGGTCTGGCTCTTATTCACGGTCGAATCACAACAACCCTCTATCAGCACGAGCTTCCTCAGGGCGAAAGGGTGGCATCACAGCCAGCAAGACAAGATCCGCCAATAACCGTGCGGCAGCACGCAGACAGCAGTACGGGGAGTTGATGGCTTCACACTTGCCAAGCAGCAGCCTCGTGCAGGACCACGATTACTACAGCCGGCATGCTAGCATCGGGATGCCTGACCCGCAGGGAGGAGGCCCGGGTGGCGGCCAGGGGTACTACTTCGGCCCTGGGCAACCTCAGCATCAGCTTCTTCATCAACCCAACCCACACTCACAGCTTGACCCGAACGCTTACAGCCTAGAGGATGTAACCGGCGTCTATGAGGCCCCACTGGCTCCTCAAGCGTCCAGTGACCCCTCACAGCTGTCGTCACACCTCCCCCAAAGCTTCAGCAACCTCTTCATTGACGACATTGGCCAGACTGCCGCAACATCATCTGCTCATCTCCATTACAACTGGGCGGACGGCAGCCAGTTTCAGCAATAGTCTGGGACCAGAGCATTGCGCTGCCAGAAGTGCTTGTGTTCCCCCCTGGGGTCACCCACACCCGGTAATTTCCGCGGCAAATGCAGCCGAGACGAGAAGACCGTTGAACCCCTCCAGGAGTGACTTGGTTGGGTACCGGTCCATACCCGGGCGGCCTATACGCTTGTGTAAGCCACCATTTCAACTAGTGTTTGGAGAACTTGGCGAATGAGCGTTGGGCGGACACCGTCGGACGATAGGGTCTCTACTGCCGAGCGGTCAAGTGGGAGGGATGGTAGAGGCACGCAATAAGCACCAGGGCATGATTGGCGGTACTGGCGCACTGCCTGCATGAGCCGACATTCGATGTGCACCGGGGTGTATCATGGACCCTTCGACTTATTGCCTTGTGCCCCGCTCATGCGCATGGTATATTTGACACTGATGAACCTCTCTCTTTGCGCTGGTTGCGTCCCACGACATCTCCACGCTATTCCCCTGGCCTACTGCATACCGGTCAGATTCAATCCACATTTCTCTTGTTCAATATCGTCCACTCCGTTGGTATGCATGACCAGGCGCCAAGGACCACTCATCTTGGCAGAAATGCACCTCATTGTCGGCTGCGCGCTTGTGGCTCTGGCCAGCATGTGTTCCCCTACAGCGGCTATCCTGGACGGCAATGCCTTACGGCTCTTTTCCCTTCAGAGAATTTCTCAATAGACTACAGATAGGACTACAGTGCGAGGGAGGCACAACAGACACAATGTAATACGGTTCACGGCGCACGATACCCCATCATCTGGGAGGCATACATTCGCTTTGCATTTTCCTTTGTTCGTCCCTTTGGCTGGCGGGAGGATTTGGTTTTGACTGACGCGTTCCGACTTTGGCATTCTTCTAGCGATGTCCACACGCGGAGTCCTCATGTCCATGTCTCTTTTTTCTTTTCTAGCAAAGGTTTGGGTCCCGTTGTCACATTTTCTCCCCCCCCTCAGATTCTCTGCATGGCTGGGTTTGTAAAGTCTAGGGTAGAGCCTTTGGTGTGGTGAGAATGAATAAGAATTCAACTAATGAAACCGTCTAGATCCTGATTAAAGCACTTCGCGACCCCAGGTTAATGACTACCGTGACATAAAAAGGACCCAGTGATCCCGCATGTAAACTCAATCTCGTGACGACGTTACAATGCATGGAACCATAAATCGATCTGATCCCCTTGTAGCACTCATCATCATCATCATCATCATCATCATCACCAGCAGCGGAGCATGACCGACAGTACAGGGTGGACGTGAGAGAGGCTTGAAGCATGGGGCTCCCCTGAACCCTGCCCATGTCTCTGTCACCACGGTTCCTATTCCTTCCGTACCATTGGATACCCCTCGCGCTCCATCGGGGGAACCACAACATGTATGTCGCTATATTTTCAGACCCTTGGCAAGGGTTTCTATTGGCGCGCCGTTGCCTCGGGTCGCCCACCCCCCTGTCATCGGTTGGTCGGGACAGGGGTGCCAGATTTTAGAGCGGCGCAGGGGATCAGTCTCTCGAGGTCTAGGATTCTATTGTCAACCTGATCCTCTCAGCCACTGGAGCATCGCCGGAGGCTTGTTCACTGCACGACCCTTACGACAAACGATTTCTTACCAGCGACAATTGTTGAGAAATGATCGAATGCGCCAGACCGTGTTGGATTCTCGGCGCCATTACGCGAATAGCTCCATTGCCAAGGCCTAGGTCCATACCTAGGTAGCCTGGTAGGGCTGTCCAGGTACAGACATGTCCAAGGCGGTGGAGTAGCTCACACGACGCTAGACGGAGCACGACAACACTGCCACAGACCACCAAATTTGTGCCGAATGACCAAGGATGAGGCTGGTCGATCCGGCCAAAAACATTCCCTTTTTCTCCTGCAACATTCCGTAGTCTATCATAATCGTATCGAAGCATAAGTTCGCGACACTTGGGCCGATGACTCATAACAATCGAGATTTGGCTCATGAAACCTGGAACTATCGCGACTGTGTTATGTATGATATGATGTACACACAGTGAGTTGCTTCGCGGAGCGTCTCTAATAGCCGGGCCCAGTCAAATCTACTACCAATCCCTCATCCCCCAAGGTAGCAGTGCGGAGCGGTCCTACCCCAAACTAGCTTTCCTCCCCTTGTCCTCCTCGTTTCCTCCCATTCCGCTAAGGTTCCGGCTTGCATTAGCTTGGTGTGCACCATGATGTGAT
The DNA here is from genome assembly GCF_022829205.1 of Neoarthrinium moseri. NCBI lineage: Eukaryota > Fungi > Ascomycota > Sordariomycetes > Amphisphaeriales > Apiosporaceae > Neoarthrinium > Neoarthrinium moseri. The sequence goes on along the minus strand of NW_026055161.1, from coordinate 182,059 downwards.
AATGATAGTTTATGGATTCTGCAATTGCCATTTTTTCTTCAATGGTGCGATCTGCTGGGTAATGGATTGTCCCTTGATATTAGAAGTTTGCGCATTTGTCCACTGTCAGGTGGTACAGGAAACGCCTGAGACCATGGTGTAAAAATAACTCTATTTCAACCCCTAGCCAGGCAGTAAGCCACACCATCAGTCATATAGTCAGTCGCACAACAGAACACGCGACCGCGTGGAAGATTTTCTCACACTGCATGCATCCCAGCCAACCATGCCGAAGACAAGGTACACCTCCCTTCCTCTCCCTTTCTGCCGGAAACGACGCCTGCGCCATGGTACAACCCCATATCTTAGGGTACGCGCTGGTGTTTGCAGGATCTTGATCAGGCAACCTTCTCACAGAGAATGCAACCTCTCCATTTCAGGGCCATCACGGTCCATCAAAGGCTTGGAGCACCTCGATGCATGGGTAAATACCTAGGCAATCGGGGTACTTATGGCCGCATATTGCGGCGCCGAAATGCCGTACCTGTCCTCCCCCATCCGTCCTCCAGGACTCGCTTAGCGCCATGACAGCGCAGGGTGTTGGCGGCGGAGGGCGGCAAATGCATGGCTGGCGGGGAGAGGAGACGAGAGGTGATTGAGTGAGGACATGAGGGACGTTGTATGACACAAAAGCCAAAAGCCAAAGACCAAACGGCGTCACAAAGGATGTAAATCGTCGTACGACTAGCCCTCACTAGGACGTTCTCCACATCTTGGAAGCAAAACCTCCCCTTGTCGTTGACTTGTCGCAGCTCATCCCAACCACGATCGCCGGGAGTGAAATGATCGACGAGCTCTCATCTACTGTTGCAGTCGCTCCACTTCCGGCTTTAAACATCATTAAAGCCATCTGAGATCTTCCTCGATGTTACCTTCAGATCCCTGTATCGAGAGCGGATCGTCGCGCCGAAACCGTTGGCACTAATGCGGTCCGAGGTAGAAGAAGTAAGTCTGATCCACCGTGGTCAGGTACGTTTGACAGCGGTCTACCGCATGCGCCAAACTCAGAAAAAGCATTGAGAGGTGTGTTCATTGCTCCTACGATTGGTGATCAGGCAGTTTGACAGCTGCCACGTTTCCTAGATTGGCAGCGTCATGGCTGGCGCATGGCTGGCGCATGGCGATGTGAGGCACGGCGGATGCACGGGTTTCCTTTTCGGATCGAATAAACACAAGTTCTGAGCCGATTGAGTCAGACCAATTACCCATCCAAGGAGGCCGCATCTTGGGCCGGTGCTATCCATGATCCAGTGGTACAAGTGATGTCTCTGTTAGGCAGCGATTGCTATCTTGGACCGTTTCCAGAACTGGTACCACTTTTCGATGGACATAGGGTCCGGAGGAGCTCCGGGGCCACAGCGTCGTGCAACAAGGCTGTGGCTTGGCTATTACACCATTCAGGCCACTCCTTGCTCGCGGAATGCAAGAAAGAGAACAAGGAAGCCGACGTCTCCACCCTTGAACAGATACGATACCAACGGCTTATTCCGAACCAGCGCAGAGTCCCCACTGGTTTTGATTATGTTACGAGTTACTACGTTGCCTCTCGAATGTAAGCCAAGATCAGTAATCAAGGTCACACGGGTGTCGCCAGAGCAGGAAAAAAAGCACGATATAATGATTCACTGGAGTTGTGATGATAACGCCAGACCGTTATCCAGACCCAGAGCGTTGGGTCGCATCACACACCCACCGTAGGTCTGAGGTCATTTGAGAGTAGCTATATCCCAACGATGATGTGAGTCTCTCCAACCTTGCGCCTTTTCGGTGCAATTGACCGGCATACCACATTTGCGGCTCAACCGGGCGACAATGCAATCTTTTCGTCTTTTCGGGCACAAGCGTTTTCCCATGTCTAGAACTAACATCCTTAATAATTTCCTTTTTGGAGGGGCCATCAATACGTGGGCGTGGATGGGACTTCTTGCGTTCTTCAGATGGTGACCACACTTTACGGGTACCATATCCGTCCCAGTTTCCGGATCCGGCAGCCATCCAAGGGTCAACCATGTTGAACAAAGGCGACAGCCCCTTGTCAACTTCGTGTATCAATGACACTTTGCATCTTTGGAATCCAACTCTCGATACTGTTGGGCTAATTCGACCAGTCACGAGTAGCCCCAGGTGCACACGTAGCTGAGATGATACACTTGCTTCACCCGGAGGTCTCCGGTTGGGTAACATCTTACATACGTGTAACATGCAACCGTTTGTCGATTTCTATGGCGGTCAGTCATTGAACGATATGGAGGATCATGGACGGATCGACTGGTACAAGCCTCGGATTCTACGTGTAAGTTTCGGAGGATTATGCATACTCAAAGATCGCCACAACTGAGAATTGAAACATGACCTGTCGTACAAACGCGGGGCATAGTGGTATTTCACGACGGCGCGCTCCGCTCCTCCCGGGTGATTGGAGCGGGGCCTCCTCCTGGGCGGAAACCTCCTGGGCATTCGGAAAATTAGCATGGCGCCGATGAACAGGCCGAACTAAACGCCTTAGACGCCCAGCTCTGTCAGTGACAAAACCAGCTGTGTTTGGAGCAGGGGTTAAATCACCCCGTGCAGGTGGGAGGCACAGTAACAAAACATGAACCCGTGATTCATTCGCGGATTTTCAGTCTCCGCTGCGCTTGCATTGCCTCTGCCGTGTGTGCGTCCCCGAAGGATCCCTTGCGAACGTTGCTCAGCCTCCGTTACCGCAGTGCAGGGATGGTGTATGTATATAGAAAACGCAACAAGGACGTTGGGCCAACGGCTCGGTATACCGACGGTTCGCTACTCGCAACATGCATACACAGCCATCGTGCGATAAAGTCGGCGAGCATCATCAATGCTGCGTCGTGCGGCTGGGGACTTCACTGCGCATTGAAGGGCAAAAAGAAATTCGCTCTCCATCCGTGTACATGGTTACCAAACTGCTGGGCTCCGGATTCTCTTGGCTTGCCGTGAATAGGCCGAGTCTATCGGTGACCCTAGGGAATACCGGATTAAACGGCCTGGGCGCAAATTCATGGACCTGGCCTGTGCTCCGTAACTGCCAGCAGCGGGTGGCATAAGGAAGCAGACACTGCCTTGTCTTCAAGAAGTAGTGCGCTAGTGACCCACATGTAAGTCCTTTGATCGAGTCAAATTGCATCGGGAAGTGTCAATACAAGTAGTTGGAACTACTGAGGTGAAATCACACGTATGTACCTAATATCGGCGCAATATGACCTGAAAACCAGGAACAGCAGTGATAAGGCTTGTACGGCGGTCGCCTACTTGTGGCCGAAAGCTACAATAGCTTTCGATTCGAGACGACTTATAGCATCTTTACCCTTTATTCTCATACCAATTCAATCAAGGCCTTCATTCTTTTCTTCTCCCATGATGACAATTCGTGCACATAGAATCGCGCGGTTGGTGTGGAATTTGCGTGTGCTTTTCATTTTAGGAATCATGATGACATTGCTCGAAGGAAGAGCTACTTGTATATACAGCTTTAGGTAAGCTTGTGATAGGGCATAACAACGAATCGGCGGGTTGCAGCCTTAAGTTATACTGATAAAAAGGATTATAAGCAAAGGAAATAGAAAATAGACAAAAAGACGGCCTAGGCGGCGTCAAGCCAGTCATCAGGTCTTACGTCCTTGGTATAGATCAGTGACGCTAGATAGACTTCATATTACATCTTAAAGTAGAGGACTGTATAAAGAAAAAACAATGTCGACTAGAGGGTCATCTTTCACTGATGTAACTAGAATCAAATCTATATATAACTTGTTACATAAATGACCTTGCAACGCGTAACGAGGTCCATCGAGACTTGAGTTTTCTTCTCTACTGTGTCTTCGGAAAGTGTAAGACCAAGGCTGGCAAAGCTCTATTGAATATTGCAGTCCTTCTTAAACACTCAGATGGCAGCCAGCTTTGTCACTATATTTCCGAATTCGCCGTCATGTATACTCGTCTGGTCGTAACAGAATAAAAGAGGGACTTGCCAGTTCATGACTTCAAGTACTTCAAGTCGATGCTGCGAAGGTCAAGTCAAGTCGGTAGCTTTGAGGTCCGCTTGCGACTGACCATAATGCAAAGGTAGTGAATACCGACTCACTGCGTTTTCAAGAATTCTAGAATAAAGGTACGACGAGAGCTAAAAAGATAGCCGACCCATAAAAAACATACAACACCGGGTATTCGCTGGTGGTCACCCACCCAACTACTAATCCAGCGGTTACCAGTTTATCTATGGGAGAGCGGACGGGATCCCGAATTCTCTAGTACCTATGGTCGTATGTGCTGATGAGCTGCTCTGTTGGTACTCATATTCGGTCACGGAACGGTCGCTGCGCGGGAAAGGCGGCCGTCGCAAGCCAACTACTGCCCATGGCAGAACAAAGGCGCACAGTTCAAAAGGGTGGACCCAAGCGTTAGCACCTTTAAGAATTAAATATTCTTCAGAAGGTGGTACCAGCACTGGATCTTGCATTGAATGATGGGGAATGAGAGTGTCGCTCTGTATCGTGGTCTAGCGGTGCTGCAAGCACGTAATAGCGTACCCAAGTTCAAGAGGACCGTATACCGGATGCCGGGGTAATTCGACACTACTCCGATATTCGTACAGTCATATCTTCCAGGTTGACAGGTCATGTGGCTCAAAACAGTCCTCTGAGGCTGTGGTGACACGATGCATGTTCAGGAAGCCTCGGTCTAGTCTCGGCAATCGTAAATTTGCTCCCTCTCAGTGAAAAGTGACATGATGCAATTAATGTGCATGCCGCGTAACGCTTCTTGCAGTATGAGCAGCGCCGCAGGCATCGGGGCAACAGCATGCATGTGCGAAGGCGACGCACCGTGGCAACGTCCCCTAGGGAGGTAGATCTGCTGGTGAAACATGGGAAGCACTGACTTGATACCCAACGTCGTGTGCCGGTGGGAGTGACGGAAGGGCTATGGGCAGTGGCGTATCGCCTCCAAAACATGCAGTCGCCCGAAAGATGCCTCAGTGATGCCGAATGCGGTCAAAAGCAGAAAGTTGTGTGATCCTATATGCGTCAGCCCGTTGGGCGTGCCGGGCCGAGAGACTAGGGCAATGGCTACCACAGCAGCGAGTGTGGAATACACAGATATGTCCCGTAGAGTTCGGCATTTGCGTGCCCATGTACGAACAAAACATATCGAGGTGAAAATGACGTCGTCTGCTGACATGATAATAACCTATGAGCTTCAAGGGGCACCCAGAAGGACACAAGCTGAGAAGCACTCCAAACCACAATGTCAATATTGACTAGCGGGATTTCGAGGGAAGAATATGGGCTGATCACTCCTATTTTTCTATTGAGCACGTACTTCAGCTTCTAGAACTTCCGCTTCTTCTTAGCTGGCGCAGCGGCTTTCTTCTCGAGTTCCTTTGCAAGTTCCGCCCGCTTTCGCTCCGCCTTTTGTTCCTCGCTCTCAGTTTCAGCAAGCGTGCCCGAAGGTGACTCCCCACGGACAGTTTTCCTTTTTCCAACTGCTCCCAGCCTTCGAGACGTGGGTTTGGCTGAGGTGGATGGTTCCCTTCCGGAAGCCTCAGGACTTGCCGCCTCATCCTCTGGTGACACGGAGGTTTGCCTCATTTTATTTCCAACCCGCCCAAGCCCGCCAAGCTTCCGTTTTGGGGGCGGGGACGGGTCATTCGTAGGCGCAGGTGAAGCGATCTTTGGGGGTGCGTCTTTATCCGACTCTGAAGCAGTTTCGTCGCCAGTTTTGGTTGCTTGCACAGAAGGAGAAGCCTGTGGAGATGAACCCCTCCGGGGTTCGGTGTGCTTGGGTCTAATGCCGACCTGACCGAGGCGTGCTGCTGGTTTCCTTGGTGGCGGATATTTTACTGATTCTGTCTCTGATTCTGATTCCGTTTCATCATCCACTGTTGCTGTCTGCCGAGACGACTGGCTTGAGACGGGCTGCGTCGCTTTCGTCTGACCAAGAGCACCCAGGCGGGATTTCCCATGTTGAGCAGGAGCTGGGTGGCTATCTGGGATTGCTTCCACGTCTTCATCCGTAGTGTCATCGCCAATCTGTGCGTTGTCTTTCCTTCTCGAAGCTAGGTGTGGAGGTGTAGCTTGAACCTGGAAGTCATCGTCCTCATCTATGGCGGGCTTCGGCTGGTGAGTCTTAGCATCTTTAGAAGCTTCTGCGTGCCCTGGCTTCCCTTCCGGTTGCACACCGCTGATAGGCTTCGAGCCGATGCTAGCCCACCAGCTACTGATATCATCTGAGGCTGTCAAGCCCATATCAACACAGTGAACAGGCTCCGAGAAGACTCCCTGAACGAGCGAGGCCACATCATCCGGAACTTCCTCAGAGTCGAGGTTTTTAGACCGCCACTCGTTTTCTTTGAAAGGTCCAAGGCCCCTGACCTTCTCTTCCGCGAACTCCCTAGATGGCTTGCGCTTTCCTGTTAGGGTATTGAAGATATTGTCCAGACCTATTCCTTCGTTTTCCAGTTTTGTGAGAAGTTTGTCAATGATGGCATCTTTCTCTTTGAGACTGCTGATGAGCATTTCGATCTCCCGAGCACGGGTGTGTTGCGCCTGAATCAGAGGAAGCACCAACTGTGATGTCACCAAAGCCGAGGATCCCTTCTTTAACTGAAAAGGCCACTTCAGAGGCTTCAAATCGCCAGGCAGAATGCATGTGACCGTCAACCTGAGTCCGTCTTCTTCATGTTCGGATGAGGCAGCCAGAGTGAGGCTGGTTTGACTGTAGTCTTCTAATGAAGTATCAAAAGCGGCCTGTATCTTGGTCAACAAGATGGACATCTGCTCCGAGCCCTCGGTAGGATCGATACTGGTGTCTTCATTTAGACTGCGTTTCACAATACCCTTTCGATCTAGTGATTCAACCCAGACATTCGCCAGATCAGTAACGTGCAGTGTGTAAGAGTTCAGGCCAAAGTCGGGCAACACCAACAAGGCCGGCACATCCTTGAAAGTGGGGAGCGGCTTCCACTTCATCGTCGCCATGTTGAGAAGACTGCTGATGGATGTGTAATGCAGGTTCTGGCGCGATTGACGACCTTCACCTTCACCTTCACCTTCACGCCTGGCCTGTGCTCTGGAAGTACAGTACAAAGGAGGGTGCGGGTGCGACTGTCGTGGAATTATCAGTACGACGGGTACCAATTGCTCAAGTAGCGAAGGGCACGAGTGGCGGGGATGTCTTCTATAAGTTAGCTCTCATAGTCAGTCCGTGCTTGATAGGTGAGATGGATCGATTGTACCTAGGCGTTGGGCCAACGAGCCTTGCTGGATGTGTTACTAGTCGCGCTTGATCGCAGCCTCGAGGTGTGATGGCAGCGCCGAATGAAGTGGGATGGTCTCAAAGCCTTTGCTGGTACAACTCTGAACATGTGGTGATCACATACAGAGCTGCTGTTTGAATGGCTGCAGGTAGCCTTGCGCTCGGGGATTTGGGTATGCTGTATCAGGCAGACGCGACAACGATGGATCCTTGTTGTTTTCAGGCCTGAGGAGCGCTGGGGGAAGAGGGAGCACGGGCCAGTTCGTCCCCCCAAGCCGCCTGAGGCACCGACAACCACAGCTCTCGCTAGATTTTACTTTTACGTGAGACTTGGTATGCGATGAAACAGTCACAAGTCTCAGAGGCAAAGGAAGTATGGAGACGTATAGGACATCGGTCAATTACAGAAAAACCTCTGGCGGCAGCGCATCGTAATATAAACGCATCTTGCACGTTCCACAACGTGGTGTGCTGGAAAGTGGAACAACATAACCTCCATAGTGCAAGCTGGAACGGAACGTGCTTACAAGCGAGATAATCATGCGAGTCTGAGTAATGGAAAATTCCAATTGCGCACTCGTATGATTCACCATCACTTCTCAGCAGCAAGACGGGCTGGCACCTGTAACCGCGTCCGGCCCGGAGTGGATAAAGGAACGGACTGACCACCGCCGGAAGCGGCTTGGCCCGGAATGACGTAGTAGACGGCCATACTAGCCACTACGTGCCAAACCGAGCTCCGGCAAGCTCTTCTTCAACACGCTCGATACTGTATAGATATTTCGCCACAGTCGACTTCGGGGGACGCAATACGCCATGACGACATATGAGGCTCGGCGGTTGGAGAATATCAAGCGCAACGCGGCCTTGATCCACGACCTGGAGCTTGAACAGCACAGCATCGCACCAGCACCTCAGCCGCACAAGTCACGCCCGGTGAAGCGGCGTAAGTTAGAGACTGGACAGGCGACGCGCACTTCTAAACGCATTGCCAACGCGTCTACGCGTCCAAACTACAACGAGGATGCGCAAGACGCCCGAAAGATCTCCGTGTTGCAGAAGGGAGCGACGGCACGGACAAGAAAGGCCCCCGAAACACAGGTGAAGTCGCCAACACCAGAATCGGGCAAGGGAAAACTGGACTTGGACGCCATCCGCGCTGGTTGGGTCTGCTGGACGCCCACGGAGCCGATACCGACTCAGGATGAGTTTGGCACATACCATTTCTCTTCTCACCCTGCCTTCACGCCCAATAAGTCGCCCGAGGAAATCATACGCGAAGGCTGCTTTGGAGGCTCATATTGGCGACCCTTATATTCCAAGTATTTGAGGACTACTGTGGAGGGTGATTGGACGGAGCTGCCTGCACAGTGGTCGGCGAATCTGGATATTGAACGGTACCTCACCAGCTCAACGTACGACCCGGAGGTGAACAAGTACGGTGTCGCCTGCGGCCAGTCCATAGAGCAGTGGGAGGATAATGGCTGGATAGCACACGACTATGATGTCAGAGGGTAAGTGAGGTCCGGGGTTCAATGTTCGTTGTAACAACAAAGCCCGTCAGCCGCTTCTGCGCCCGCTACTAACTAAGTCAACAGGTGGTTCCAATGGTATTGCAGGTTCTGGATGGGCAGGAGATGCGAGGATGACGAGCGTCAAATTTCTCGGTGGAAGAAGTGTGTCGGCGAGACTGGGCGGTGGAGGAGGACGCTCTTGAAGCAGTATGTGCAGAAAGGGATACGTAGCGTCTTTGACGAGGGAGATGAAGATCAAGACAGAGGCGATGTGTCACCGGTTGTGAGCCAGACATGCTTGCACTGGGCATACGAAGTTAGACAGGATGCCCTCGATCGGTATTGGGCCGAGGGGAAATAATAACCGAACCTTGCGGTTTAGGTATACTGACTATCTATGCTACATCGCCATCATAATTCGTAGCCTATCAGTCGCTCTCAATTCTTGTACAATGGGGAGCCCTGTTCGCGACAGCAACTATGTACTCATGATGGACCAGGCGATCTGGACGTCGTGGCCATCGGGCTGGCCGCATATCATCGTACCGAGAACACCGACCAATCCACCGTGAGTGAAACCGGCAATCGCCTGCCCAACGGCTCGGCGAAAATCTTGGTTGCCGATCCTGCAAAACAAATGTGACATTAGTATTAATGTATCACGGGCGATCTCCGGTTGCATATGCGTTGATACATACCAAACACGTGAGTTGGCGCCGTCGGGGCGTGAGACCCGGAAGCTACAGGTCCCAGCGGATGCTATGCTCTGCGCGCTCGTGTCCCAGTCTGTCAAGTCCCAGTATCCACCTCGAGTGGCCCATAGATCAGCCAACACCTGACAGTCAGCGCTGCGTGCCGGAAGAATCCCCGGATCGGACACTAGAATAAGAGCGTTAGTCATAGGAAATAAACCATATCAAGTGTTAAGAAACCGTGAGCACCGGGGACGTTGTTGAGAGCTGACAGAATTGCTGAGCCTAAGAACAGTCGGATATGAAAGACGTTTAGACTCCTGGCATAATTGGCTTACTGTTCTTCCCGTCTATGCCGGAGCAGATTATTTGCCAGGAATCGGTTGGTACAAATGGGGAACTGAAGCGTCGGTCAAGCGAATGCCCATCATACGGAGATTCGGTGGCATTGGTAGGCTTGGCAGTTGGCATAGCCAAACCCAGTCCCTGGAGAGGGCCAATAAGCATGACCCAGAGCTTCAAAAGCTGCTTCATTCTATGGACGGCGTTTACTTGTGTGGTGATGTGTTTGGATTGTCAAAGAAATAGGAGTCTCAATAAAGTAACGGGTGGTCAATACTGGTTGTACGAAGCATGGATCAAGGAGATGGCTTAGAAACTTGCAGCTGCAGTTTGAATTTATAGTCTACTTTACTGTGTGGCCGGGCGAGTTCTCGTCATACATGTTTCATCCTTCTCGTGGATAGATGGTGAATATTATAAAGTTGGCCACTTCTACTTTACCTTTAAAACCATAGGCTATCCCCAGCTGCCTCGAGAGGTAGCGGGAGAGTCTGTAAACTTTTGACTTTGTAACTTCGGACGTCAGAAGTTCTAGGCTCATCTAAAATTCCGCCATAGGTCATGAGCAGAGCACCCCTTCCAAGTGCTAGGCTTTGTCCGCAGAGACTCTGTAGCACAAGTTAATTTTACAATGGAGTTTGTGGTATCACTTTGATAACTCAAACTGTGCGTACACAACGTCGACTGAGCTTGCAAGCAGGTCAACTGGCAATGAAGTGTCTGTATCATGTACCTGCACCTATCACAGATTGGGGAGAGTCTGTGTGTGTACCAAGAAAGTTCTCCTACCCACGAACACAAGAAGACTTTTAGTGTTAAGTCCAGAACGCTTAGAGTTAGTACGGGAAACCCCACGACGTACCTGCGTTGGCAAGATAGCTAGCTGAGAGTCTCGAAGCCAGGATAGGAATGAGACTTGATTGGTACACCGTCTACCCGCGCAAAGTCTGTTAGACTTGCTCTACATCTCTTAGCGGAGCTGAGCGTGAGATTGCCACAGTTAGGTAACCTCATGCCCATAGATAATACGTAAAAGATCATTCTACGAGACAATATATCTCTCTAAGTGAACAAATGTACTTCGCTCGGCCCTGAATGCACAAGACAGCTTACTCACGTTGAGCTTATCCACCTATCAAATGAGTGTTCATGAAAGCTGCACACGGCAGCAATAACTCCCCGACTACAAGTAATTTGCCCAAGTTCGTTGAATTGTATGATTATGTAGACACATCACCCCGGTAGATGGGTAGCCCTTAGATGCGACCAGTCAATTTAGAAGATGTGACTAACTTCCAGGTTACTTAATGTTGACAGCAGCCGATGTGGGGCTGCCGAAATACTACCGGCCAGAGCACCCGCAACCATCCCGCCTGTGACTCTCCAACGCACTCGACCCTCCTCATTGATCAACGCGGAACTTCTACAGGCACCACCGAGTCTGCTTCTTGACAATCCTTTACCTGCCGTCTCACGGGTTTCATGCCCCTTCGCTCGCTACACCGTTTAGCGACTCGACGCTGGCCACTTGTGACGTCACCAGTATCCGCTCGCTTGGAACGACGAGTGGTGACCAAGATGAGCAAAACACAAGAGCCGGCCATCACCAAAGTCTCGGACTTGGAGACTCGCGATGCAAAATGGATCGCCCTGAAGAAATTGGAGTTCACCGACCAAACGGGCAAAAGCCGCACCTGGGAAGTTGCGACCCGGAAAACCAGGGGCCAGGCGGGCGTTGATGCCGTCGCGATAGGCAACATCTTGTTGCATCCATCTCACCCGCCCGCAACCATGGTCGTCATTCAGTATCGTCCGCCCCTTGACGCGTATACCGTGGAGTGGCCCGCTGGTCTTATCGATGCCGACGAGACTGTGGAACAGGCCGCCGTTCGAGAGTTCAAAGAAGAGACTGGTTACGATTGTCGTGTCGTATCCATAAGCCCGGTACAGTCGGCAGATCCAGGCAGTAAGTGACATTCCGCTCAGCCCTCGATCCCCCTTTCCAACTCGAAGCTGTCTTGGGCGGCACATTCTCCACCGACAGACCCAGGCATTTAGTCCACACCAACGAAACGAATCTACTGAGAAACCTACTAACTTGGAATCACTAGTGTCCGACGCAAACAGTGAGTTCCATCGAGCCAAGGTCGCTACAACACGCCCCACGTGTCTCACAAGGAATTAGTGCAAATGGCCATGGTGGAGGTCCAGCTTGAAGAGAATGCTCCTCTCCCAGAACAACGACTAGACGATGGTGAACTGAGTAAGTCAACATTTCCAGGCAATGCCCTCGGGATTAACTGCGGCATTTGCTGTCTTGATCTCCCTGAGGTCGCCGTCAAAGAAGGCCCATGGTTGGCTAGTAGAAGATTTGGTTGACATTGTTTTAGTTGAACGTGTTACTATCCCACTTGCCGACTTCTACGAGCGCCTGGTAGAATATTCGAAGCAGGATCGCATGATCGTTGCCGCAAAGCTTTTCCATTTGTAAGTTAATTGGTAGCTATCTTCTACTCGTAAGACATCTGCTTTTTGCGTGTTTCTATGTTTTGGCTTTATGCTGTGAAGGTCACGCGCTTTGCCACAGTACATTGACAGGCGGCCCATCCATGTCACACGGGTTTTCACTTGATTTTACTAACACAGTATCTTGCAGTGCGGCGGGCTTCCACTTTGCACGGACACAGAAGTACATTTGAACGATTAGATGGTTGCATAAGGCCCGATAGGTTCTGACATAGACATGCGCTTCTTCGAAAGCTTAGTGACGCATTTAGTAATACATCTGAGAGCACTACAATTCGCTATTATCCATGTGCAATCATATCCAATTCCGTGCGAGATAACGTACATCTTGGAATTCCGTACGAGTAAGCAGCCAATGACCCAGCAAATCTCTGCAAAACTAGGGTCCATTAGGATTGCTTTAATTTTACTGATACACTGTTACGAGATCTGCGCCCTTGGCCTCAGGTAACAACATTCCTTCCAGCTCTCACATTCCAAGTCAGCTGGTTCGTTTCACGCCACTTCCCGACCGATATATAGTTTCTGGCATAATTACTACATTCCTTGCATGTCATCTTCATTATGCCTATTAAGATAGGCGGTCGCTTTTGCAATGGCAGATATACAAAGCGTGAGTCTTGACTCAACATGTCAAGTGCATATTATTATGACCAAGCCTTGTCTCGATTAGGTGCCCTAGAGGCTTGATTTAGCTAATACGTGTATGAGAAACTTGCTAGCATATGACATTGTCAGTGGTTGTCTTGCCCTATATTCTCTACGTGATTTGATTTGCTAATTTCTGATGGACAATATACTTAGTCTAAGGCAACAAGTGTTGTTCTGAACTAACGTTCTCTCAAGGTTTCCCTCCCGTGATAGCATACTTGGTTGTGGCCAAGTAAGCTCCCTTGTGGGTTTCCTCCACCGCCAGAGGAATCAGCCTCTTCAACTCAGCTGCCATCTGCTCATTCTGGGTCTTTCTTGCGATAAGTTCATGCATGATTAGACCGCACTCATGCATCAAGTATGCCCAATGCGGCGGGGCGGTGTGCACGTCCGCATCGACGTCCGCTATACCCCGATCCGAGAAGATCTTGGGCAGGTCTGGATCCTGCGACTTCAGGAGGCTCATCAGCTGCTCTATGTTTGTCTTCATGTTTCCCGGCTTTGTCAGTTCCCCGTGCACAGTCTGGTTGTCCGGCTCGACCCATTGCAGATAGCCGCCGGGTTCTGTGATGGACGATTTCCGCCTTGTTAGTAAACATAGCAATGTACCGAGTGGCATCAAAAGAACTAAGCAGTAATGGAAGAAACTACTCACTCCGCATCTGGATGAATTTATCCACTACAAGCGGGACCTCGTCTTTGAGCACAACAAATACCATAAAGTGGACATTGATGATATCAAAGGCAGCGATCAACTCATCAGGAACAGGATCACGTACATCCCACTTCTGGAATGTTATGTTGGCAGGGAAAGTTTCGGGTGGTGGCGCTGCATCAAATGAGATGTCAAGACCAACGAACTGCGTTGATTTCGGAAGCCGGTCATACGCATCGAGCAGCCATATTCTTCAGTGTAATGTTTGGTCAGATGCTTACGGCCTTGGCAGGTCGGAAGTTATCCACTCACCCTGTACCAGAGCCGACGTCTGCTACTTTGAGGTTGGCAGATTCGGTATGGATTCTCGGGTGAATAAGATATCCGAAGTCCTTCACCCAATGATGGTGCATCAAGTTGAGGCTATTGAGTGGAAACTTTTGTTTGGCACACATACTCTGTTTGAGAACATTGCGGCTTCGAAAAGGAGCATGTACCGACTGTTGTCGAGGAGATCTCGAGTGAATAAATAATCATCATTTGGAGCCATGGTTAGTCGTGGGGATGAGGCCATTTACGACGAGCTCTTTTTTGTCGGAGAGAAGAGAGGCAAGAAGAGAGGGACGAGCGGAGATTAAATGTTAGTAGTTTCGTGTGCATGTACCAAAGGCGTGTTGGCAGCATGCGCTGCTGCGATTGGCCTTTATCGCCCGCTCCGCAGCCTCAGATTTAACGTGAAGACAACAAACCCGATCAAATGTGCAGGGAATTCCGTACCTATCTTACTCAGAGATGAAAACATCTCTGCATTGATGCTGACAATCTAGAAAGATCGACATCGCCGAGGCGGCGGATTAAGGTGCACTTCGCTGGCAGCCGGAACCGCTCAGGCAAATAGTATGTCGGCCAGGTTGAACCTATCCAGAATTAGGTGCCACATTTCTTTAGCCTTTCGTAATATATTCGAACCGATCTATACTTCCTATGAAGAAGTACGTCATATGAAGTCTGTGATGATTGTTTCTTGAATTCCTTCTTGAAGCAACACTTCGTGCTAACTTTGGTATATGCGCCAATTTAGGTCCTCGTAAACCTCGGTCTCACAAGGCCTGTACCGTGGTTTCTCTTGTCTATCTAAGCCAGATGTGACAACATACCTAAAATCATCCTCTGTTTCACCGCTAGCCCTCTCATATCCTATTCTGTGCCCTTTCAGCGCTTTTCTAAGCGACTCTTCGGAAACTTGACGTACGTCGATAGAGCCAAGATCATGGCGAGCGCCTTCGGAGAAATCAAGTGCCAGTAACATGTTGCTTGTATTTCTTGCCCGTGGATCTTTCAGCATGGTGACGCTCGTTGATAGGCTGAGGTTTGTGAAAAGGCAAAGGCCGAGCCAGATGGTCTCAAGGATCAGTCCGATGACGAGAAAGTTGCTGGAGAACCCCCAAACAAATCCCGGCGCCGTGTTACAAATAATCCTCTTGTCAGCCAGAAATTCAGGGGGTATTGGTTCACCACGGTAGCAAATGCAGTTTCCAAGGCTGGTAAAAGGGCCGGGTTCTGGCCCTGTGCAGCCATACCCTATATCCAGAAATGGCGCGGCGAGGTCAAACTGGGTGCCGTTGAGCCACAAGGTCGAGTTGTATGGTACAATCCCGGGGTGATTGGGGATAGAGTTATCGAGTTGTACGTTCGATCGATACATCAGCGTACCAGTGACATCTGTATACCAGGATACGTGGCTCCCATTCATAGCATGAGTCGGTTGCTGAACATACTGGAGTGTTCCAATAGAAGACTCCAGCACATTTAACGAGGAGTTCTGATCGGTACATTTCGATAGGTTTCTGGAAATCGATGGCATCTGACCACCGGCATGATCCAGTACTGAGGAAGAACCAAACCTTTTCCACTCTGAGAGGTCTGTCGCTATCCGCAACAACTGCGCCGATAAAGTATCTACATCTAGGATGTCAAAACTCTCGAAGATCTGAATTCTGTATGCTGATACTTACATGCACGCAGGTTCAAAAAGTTTGCGGAAGGTTTGGACATATTAAACTGGTCCCAAATCGTCGGTTGTGTCTCCCAGCCTCCCTGTCCATGGCGATAAGTTGGATGTTGTACCGCTTGCCCTATATCGGCACATAGTTGAACTTCCGGTGTCTCCTCTTTGATGAAGGGATCTTGTAACTCTGAAAATACAGGGCCCAATTCGACATGGCCATTTGCCAGCCCAAGGCGTACCGAGTCCAACACCCAACATATGGCTAGATCTTTGGAATCGAGCGGTATCACATCACCGTTAGGCATCGCGTAGAGCTTTCGCGATAAGTTGACATATCCGGTCGTCGTGCTCCACAGAACCGTGAAGAGGATAGTGTATCCAAGAAAGAATACTAAAAGGACGCTGTACATGAGGACTCTCGCCTTATCAATGGAAGGGAACTCTTTCACTGTCATCAAAAGAGTCTCTAACGATGATCGGGACACCCAAACCGTCATGAAGTAGTCATAGCTCACGGTCGACCGTTCCATGGTGTAGAACAGAAACCTTTTTATCACGCATCGGTACAGTATCCAGCCGTGGAGTAGGCGGCCACCTTGTCCGATGATTGTATCCCATCCCAGATCGATGAGTTTAGCTTGGCTAAAGGCTAACTGTCCAAAGGTGAGGTCTAGCTCGAATGTAGCTTGCCAAGAATCCGATGCCGGATCGGCGCACCGCGGATCAAACGTACCAGTGGTCCTTCTGGCACTGTACTTGAGATAATCCACGGCGTACTTGAGTCCCACAGGTAGAGTGATGGTTCCGATTATGAAGGCGGCCACCACAAATCTCGACCATGTATTCGGTGTCGAACGGCTGGTTTCTTCTGGAGGCTTTCCTGAATTTTCGTCCATCGTTGACACCTTTGGTGTCACATCTCGAAGTAAGACAGATGTAAACAGTGATTGAGGAGACGTGGC
Source organism: Neoarthrinium moseri (assembly GCF_022829205.1). Classification (NCBI taxonomy): domain Eukaryota; kingdom Fungi; phylum Ascomycota; class Sordariomycetes; order Amphisphaeriales; family Apiosporaceae; genus Neoarthrinium; species Neoarthrinium moseri. The sequence goes on along the minus strand of NW_026055161.1, from coordinate 165,401 downwards.
CCTTGAGGTACTTGGATCAGTGCCTACTTCCGCCTGTGAATCCATTTTTCTCCTCTGCGAATATTCTTGGGACTTTTTAAAGATCAAGTTAAGTAAATAAGAACCCACACAAAGACTTCGTTGCGCAAGAATGAAATCCTACCAGATTTCTGATCGATCCACATGCTGTAAACGTGTCTTGCAGCCTTTTCAATCTTAATTTAGCCCCCATGGTTGCACAAAGCTGACTGCTTCCACCCTACCACTACAAGTTTGGCCCCCAGAACCCTGCCCCCCAAATCCGGGCATTTTGGTACAAGGTATGCACACAGACAGTTGTACCAGCTGCAGATAGGGATGCGGCTGATGCAGCTCTTAGATAGATAAGAACTTAGAGGATAAGCTAGGCATTCCTCGTCTTTAATACGTCACATAGCACACCATATCAGGATCGCATCACTGGCCCACCCTTACTCACCAGGGAGAATTATCAGAACAGGCGTACTTGACTCTTATTCAATTCGTGGGATTTAAAATAAGAGTTCATAATGAGTTAGACAGAATTCCCGTTACTCTAGTTTCAACTTCATGGACAGATAGGTCAATTTGTGGGTTTATTACGAATATGAAGTAATCACCCGACATGTCTATTTTGAAGGGTGGTAACCGCTGGAGTGTTTCCATCTCCGCTCGATGATGAGGCAGTTCTCGAATCAAGCGGCTTTGCGGTAGTAAGACTGCTACCTGCCGGCGACAATATCGTGCTCGATTCCAGCACTGTAGTAGTGGGAGGGCTGTTGTCTGTAACTGACGATGAGACAATTGTTGTAGTCAAGTAGGTAACCCTAGTCGATGTGCCCTCAGTGTCGCTGTTACGTGCAGCACTGACTTCACAGTCTGTTCCATATTGAACAAGAAGGTCGAATGTTGACAGAGAGCGTTCAAACGAACCGGGCGAAGCGTACAGCTGCAACTGAGACGGCACTCCTCCGGATTCTGTGAAACCCAAATAGGAAAATTCGTCGTCTCCAGCCTCGCATCTCAGTACCTGATCAATTACTCTACATCTTGTGGTGAAGTAGATGTCCGGATCAGCTTCGATGGCTGGTGAATTGTCTATCTCTAGTGATACGACTTGAGCATCATCAGCCGGACATCCTGGGACTACAATGTGATCCCTATTAACAGTAAGTAGTTCTCCGGTACTCTCTTGTAAGCTGAAGAGAGCAACAGGTCTGCTAGAAGCATTGCGCTCTTCGATGTACAAGAGACTCCCAAAACCATTCGCTGTTACGATACTGTCAACTGACAAGTTGGTGGTTCCTGCCCAGCGGAGACAGAAGGAACCCGAAGGTGTAGCTGCTGGGGATGTTGTAGACGTAGTCACTGTTGATGGAAGTATTGTAGGAAAAAGCGTCGTCGATGGGGATACTGTAGACTGGAGTGTTATAGGTGGGAGCATTATAGATGAGATTACTGTAGTCGAGAGTGTTGTAGATAACAGTGCTGTAGATGGAAGCGTTGTCGATGAGTCTGTTTTTGTAGATGGTAGGATTGTCGGCGCAGTTGTCGTGGTTGTCCCCATTGGGATGGTTGTCGATGTGATCGTTGTCAATAGCGCTGTTGTCGAGTTGGCTGCTGTCATAGATGAAAGTGTTGTAGGCACAAGTGTTGCCGATGAGAGGCTGGTAGATGAGGCGGCTGCGGTCGATGATAGTGTTGTGGAGCTGATTGCTAGGGTCCCGACTCTTGTCGACGTTGTTGTTATTGACCTTTCTGAGATGCTTTCTAGTGTCGTACTGCTGCTACTTATCGGATCTATGATCACCTCGGATGCTCTAGAAGTCTGGATGCTAGAAGTCGCTGAGGTGGACGTAATTACTCCAGTGGTCGGCACAGTGTTTATCTGAACCGATGAGGAGCTTCTAGAAGACTGAGCTAGATCAGTGGCAGAGGAAATAGGGGAACCCTCTTCAGGTACAATGACTCCATTGACACATTGCCGCGCTAGGAGAAATGTAAGTGACAGCCCGAGTGGTACATCGCGGTTGAACTATACCTTTATAAGCAATGATCGATATGGGCTGGCACTGATCTGGCTGATTGTCCCGGCCCATGAATGTTGCATAGACAACACCTGATGGGATTTGGCAAAACCTGGCTTCACCCCCCAGAAAGTTGTTCTCGTTGACCCAATGCAGTGTTGAATTAATTAGTTCGAAGGTCTTGGAGATAGATCGTTTGATTTCCGGTACCAGCTCTATGAATGGAGCACCTGGGTCTGTGGAAATGAACTGATTTTCGCTTATCAATTCGCCGTCGGCAATCAGAAATCGCTGACCCTCACTACAATTAGCCTGCGGATCGTCAGCACCGACGAAACCACCAAAGACGGCTTGACGCTCGGAGATATCGCGTTTCTGTTGGCCGTTTGCTTGTTGAATGCTGGGAGCGATCGTGAACAATAATGCTGCATCATCGGTCGTCGTGCTCGCTGTTGTGGAAGCACCAGAAGGACTTAGAGATGCGGAAGTTGTGGTAGCAATCTGGCCAGGCGACGAAGTAGTCAGGACCGTGACTAATAGGGTGGATCGAACGGCGGTTCTAGTTTCTGGAAGGACTCCGATACCTTGTAAAGTTGCATCGTCAGTATCACCAGATTGCATGTTGACCTGGAACACAATAGAAAATGTGGGTTGATGGAGCTTGAGCCATCAAACAGGCTACTCCTCATAACCTAGATAAGGAAATAACCTGTATGGGGAATCTCACATGAGCAAGCAGACGCAAATCGTGCAATGTTGTTGCAAAGTGCGGCATATGGAGGAAAGGCAACTTGCTCGCATGTCTCTTCATTCTGGCGAGGAGCCAAAGGAGTCGGAGAGGCTGTCGCAGTCGAAAAAGTAGATGACGCTGGCCGAGTGATGGTGGAAGTGCTAGAATTAGATATCAATGTTTGAACTCTACCAGCAACAGATCGACTTACGTGGCTGATGGGGTAATTGTCACGTCTAACCATCTCGAACAGTCTGCCACGCACCCGAGGCCACAGTCAATTCCTGCGAGTAGGTGTTAGGCTTTGAGGATAGTCCACTGTGTATTAGCTGGTCACCCACGGTTAAGGCAATCATCCCTTACACAGATTCCTGAAGCTAGGCCGGGGAGGCTAGATAACAGCCATGGCAACCTGTGTCGCCTCATGGTTATTGCTTCGCTCAGAGATGGATGGGAATTGCCTGACTGTTAGAATCAGTCCCATTCAAATACTACGCAGATGAACGCACCGGAGAGATTATGTTATTACTGCATTCCTACTCAGAACCGTGTTATGTGATTCTTCATCCTTGAAAGGGCTCGATGAGACACTATCATTCCAGAGCCTAAGGTGGAAAAACAAGCCAAATGCCAAGGGCTAGGCTATCAACTAAAATAAGTAAAACGAACTTGACAAATTCTGTATCTGTCAAGGCCGTCTTTCATATACCAAAGGTTAAGGCGAAAAATGTTTTTCTTGAATGAAGCCTTCAAGAGTCAAGAGCTAAGCAGATAGTTGCCGTTGTATCACTGCGAATAGTTTTTGAAAGAAGTCTGACCAGAGACCAGTGCACACCATGCAACGTAACGTGTTGCGGAATTCCAGGTGAATCAAAGACTTAGCTGCGTGTTCGATTCTGCCGTTGCAGATGCAGAAGATTGAGCCAGGTTGAGTCTGATGTCGTGCAGGATCTGCTCGGACGTATTGCTCTCTGCAGCCAAGGGTTCGGGGGAAGGGTTATCTCTGGCGGCTGATGCAATAGATTCCGGGAGATGACAACAGGTAAGGTATCTGCCAAAATTTTCTGGGGTGTTATTGACTTCCCTGGAGGCAGAACTGTCCCTGGTGTTTGTAGCAAGGGTTGTCAGGGGACGACAACAGGGACATGGTCCGCCAAGATGGCCGACATCGTCATTATTTTGCTGATTACCCAAAGCTGTCTCCTTGAAGAAGCCCTCTTCCAGCCTGCTATACTGGGGCAGCACCTTGGCAGGCAAGTTATGGTACCTCTTCGCGCAGGTGCGTTGTGGCTCAGATTGCGCAACTTTGAGGTATTTCGAAGCTGACCCGAGAACTTGTGGACTTTAGCTTAGGTGCACAGCCTGCTCTGCGACGATTGACAGCAGAAATTTCGATGGGTTGCGACTAGTTGGCTACTTCTTCTTCACTCTGATGACTTCGTGGCTGGTCAGAGATCTCTTTGTCACTGTGAGGTGACACGATGGACCTTTGCTATCGTCGTGAGAATGACGGCGGAGCGGAAAGTGTCTCGAGAGTGTGGCAACGACAGGCTTCGCGTACCAAAACTGAGAAGTCTCGAATTTGGATAGTGGTGCTTTTCGCGGTGGGGTAGGGGATCTGGAGGAAAAGAGCGTACAGAGGACGGCAGCTCTCGTCAAACATGGTCAGGTTACGAGGGGCTCGGCACAGGCTAGCTGGAGAAGCTGACATTTTTTTGAAGTGTTCTTGTCCCGCTTGCTTCAGCAGTAGACTTGAAGTTTCCGAGACTATGTTGCTCAACATCACAGCTCATGAACAGGCCATTGAGAGTTCATAGTTCTCCTTCGCCTTTTGAATCTTAGATTGCTTCTTGGGCGCATTAATTGGGGCACTGTCATTCTCATTCACATTTCCAAGGGCTCTGTGCTGGTTCTGACGATTGCCATAGCCTCTCGTGAGCCTTAGTAACCTCATTTTACGAAAGTTTCTTCACGGCAAGAATGCATCTCTCAGTCTTGAGATTCCTGAACATTCCTCTGAGTTTCCGGCACCTGTCTGGCATTATAAGATACCCGTATGGCACATAGGTCTCGAGTCTATGCTTGTCAAGCATCAGAGCTTGTGCACGGCTTCAGAAGAACTCGGCCACTGCTTTGGCTTTTCATGTGATAAAGCAAACCGTACGACTTTGACCTTTTCTTGAGTTATTGTGATGATATCCATTTCCAGGTACTGGATGATACATACTGTCGTACGGCCGCGCTGTTTTGGCTTGATTCACTGGAAAAGACATGGCTCCATTATCCCCTCATCACAGAAGAGGCTCCACTAGAATGTACGAGTGGCTGTGTAGTTCTTTCCCTGTCTAACCCTCCCTACACGAAACCAACAACTCGGTACTTGGCCCCTGTCTGGCGCTTGACCACCTGTACGCATTTACCGCGCCCAGCAGCGTTGCAAATGAGACACTTTCCATCCGCTTTGTTGACCTTGAAGTAGTCGTTGCTACCACACAGAGTAGTCAGGCAAATCCACGAGTCGTCGCAAGCCTCATCATTCAGGAAGGAGGTGACGTTCTCAGGACCATCAAGCCCGGCGGCAAGGGCTTGTAGGAACATCTGATGATCGACGCTTGGTGTCTCTAGGGTATTTGCGACGGGGGTGAAGGATTTGGGGATCGTCGTGAGAACGCGACAACAGTCTTGCCATTTCATGACAATGTCAGCCTCCTCGCCAGCATCAGCAGCATGATTCTCTCCCAGATTAGGATCAGAGTGTTCCCGCTTCCTTCTCTTGGTGGCATTACCAGCCGAGCTGCTCTCGACAGGAAGTCCACTCGGCGGACCCAAGCCGGGAGGGCCATCGTCGTTGAGGTCACGCTCCGAATTTCGTAGACCTACAGCCTTGGTCATGGGCGGCTCAGTCTTCGAGATTTGGGTCTTTCCAGGTATCTCGTCGACTAGCAAGCCTTCTGCCAGCTTTAGTGCTCGAGTCAGGCCGTGAGGGGCCTCACGCATAGCTGCCAAGAGGCGCTCCTCGAGACCATCGAAGCCGTCGTACGGATCGCACCACTGAGTCGTACGGGCAAGCTCACTGTGCAGAGGGTGTCTTTCTCTCTTGCCTGTAAAAAGGGGGGTCAGCTACTTCAAAGGGAAGAGGGGAAGGTTGGCTTAGCGGAACTTACAAATCTCGAACATTTCACAGAAGAGTGTCTTCTCGAGAACAGGCCGCGGTATGGCCTTGCCTAGATGGCGCTGTCGTCCACAACGGTTTGCTAGGACACGCAGCCTTTGCGAAAAGTAGATGACAAACGTGCTGTCATCGTTGTGCTCGGCACGTATACGTTCCAAGGATGGAACAAGGCCGGTGTACGGCATCATATTGGATGCCATGGTTGGCAGATCCAAAGGGTGATGAAAGTAGAGATTTTCACGCCCGAAATCGCAAGCCGAATCGATTGCAGGATATCGTGAAATGGGTGCGTGTGTATGAGTGTGATACTGTCGAAGTGGGTGGCGATTTCCCCTCGTTAGTGTGGGTTAATATTGAGAACAAATTGCGGAAATCCCAAAGTGAATTTATTGGGCCTTGGGCTGTTGCCTAAGGGACTTGCTGGCTCGCAGTTGAAACGAGGCACCAACAACAATGTGCTTATGCCATGACCTCTGAGAGATAATCTTCCTCTGGGAGATACAGGGTCGAATCGACATGAACATCTACAGTCCATGATGGGGCACTCCTATATTCATGATTTTACGAGAGGTTCAGCTCAGTCACGTCAAGAGCTGCGTACATGATCAAGGAAGCCAGGTCGTCAGTCTGGTGCGCGTAAATTGAATTTACGGGGTTTTCCCGAGGCTTATGAATTCATGGTTCTGCACGTTGTGCGGATGAGGACTCTATTGACACACGAGCCTTAAATACCTGCCAGCGGATTTTCATAGATATGCCCAACCCTGAAGAAGCCCACTTGGTAATTACACGACTTCTCCACGCAGTATTGTTTCATTTATATCTTTCTCGACGTCGAACTACTCTACTAGGTGCTTGGTGATAGCAAAGACGTTCTTGGTAGTTGTCTTTGCACTAGGTGCACCATGCAACAAGGAGAAACAATTGATTAAGGTCTCTTGCCGCTGTACCTTGCTGCAGGGTACTCTGGCAATGTGTTCGTCGTCGGCAAATTCAAAACAGCCCTCGTCGATTTGAAAATATGTAAACATAGGTGAAAAGTGTGATGCGTATGTAGCCATGCAGATCTGGTTGGCATCTATCTAGATCATCAGCCATTAACCCGGAAACCTGGATAGACGTACGGCCTGTGACTTCGTTATTCTTGATTTGAGAAGTCTAATGTAGCCAGAATGACGATGGACAGGAGAAGCCCGTGGCAGTTTTCTTCCAGTGAACACCTTCATGTATTGTTTCTGGTCACTATCTCTAGACGCGCTTCTCAGGTGCAAACCAACCAGATGAACACATAACCCTTTCGTTCTTGAATAGGCGACTTCAAATGATGGCCACGGTTCATATTTGGTGTCTTCAAGTCCTGTTAAATTCTCATACCCCAACTTACTATCATGGAACTCAATAATTAGACGAGGCGCGAGTAACCCCCTAGCGCAAGCCACTAGGCCTTGCGTGGCCAGTCAGGCATGTGAGCATGTCCTCAACACAAGAATAGGGCAGATCAGTTAGACACTTCGCAGCATCTCCGCCTGAAACCGTTTTGTTACGAACTTAAGAAGCCTAACAACTTCGTATGACTATGTTGAATGCGGTTTTCTATTCAGTAGTTCTATGCTTACTCAACGTGGGGATTTGTGCTAGCTAGTAGAAAACATTGGGGTCGGTGCCGCGTCAAAGACTATGGCTTCACAGGGACAACAGCCTATTTACGAAGAAGAAAGATAGAATATGTTACCTTGTCGGCTGACCCTACATATTCAATCCAGCCATGCATCTAGAAGCGCTTTGTGCCGGGCCTCCCGTGGCCGATATGACCTCCGAAGTTCATCGAGACCGGGCCCCCGAGCCCACTAATTCGTGGGTGGTGGTGCAGCCGCACGGGGACTAAATATTACAGCCGCCTCCAGGAGGCAATTATATGTTCAAGCCTGGAAAATACTCATCTCCATGGGATAACCTTCCGCTCGGGGGGAATTAGTCGCATAATTAAAAAACCCACGACCGCACCGTTGAGCGTGGACTTAATTGCGATGGGGCGGGGCGGGAGCGAAGTTCCCGAGGTCGCTGATCCCCAGCGGACTCCGGAATGTCTCCACCTGTCTCAGACCCCGGCGGCAGCCCCAAAGTCCGGGGTCCGGAGGATCCGCTGACGCCCTGTCCGTGCGTAGATTGAGCTCTCTCTCTCTCTCTATATATATATATATATATGTGCAGTAAAAGTATGCTCTTGTACAGGCGGATGACGCATTATTCCATACCACAAACCTATAACCGAGCAAGATGGTGAACGGAAACATTACTTTTGACGGTGAGTCATCGCAAGCGGTGCGTCCAAACGAACTGAGGGTTTGACATTCTCACAGACTACCTTGGCCTCACGGCTTGCCTTGTCGAATGGGCAGACAGCTACGATAGCAAGGACTGGCAACGCCTCAGGAAATGCATCGCTCCTCAGCTAAGAGTTCGTAATGCAATATTTCGTGGTGTGAATACGTTTTTTGACTGTCGGGCAGATTGATTACCGGTCTTTCCTTGACAAACTGTGGGAAGCCATGCCGGCAGAGGAGTTCATCGCCATGATCTCCGACCCGGCAGTCCTGGGCGATCCGCTTCTCAAGACCCAGCACTTCATCGGAGGCACCAAGTGGGAGAAGGTTAGCGATACTGAGGTCATTGGCATCCATCAGCTCCGTGTTCCCCACCAGCGATACACGGATGAGACGCGCACAAAGGTTGCGGTTAAGGGGCACGCCCACAGCACCAACACCCACTGGTACAAGAAGGTTGATGGTGAGTGGAAGTTCGCTGGACTCAACCCAGAGATTCGTTGGGGCGAGTACGACTTCGAGAAGGTGTTTGCCAGCGGACGTGATGCGTTTGGTGACGAGGCAAAGACGGAAGATGCCAAGGCCGAGGGTATCCCGGCCAAGTTCCAGGAGCGGGTCTCCGTAGCTGCTGTTTGAATATGTTCATATGTAAATACTAGTACGAGTTGTTAAGATTCCCCAATATTGTTGATGTCCCTGGCCAAGAGTGTGAAGTGCCGAGTCCTGACACGCAAGACTCATCGGCCCAGCCACATGCTAAATTACAATTGGTACGTTTTCGCATCTATTTTCACAACTCCGTACTCGTATAAACCTTCACAGTCCCAGATGAAAAAGCCTCATCGGAAGAGATGATAAGCAACGAAAGCGTCGTTAAGCGCCTAGGAGTCATCAGGTGATGGTGTTCAAGATGTTGACCGCTGTCCAAGTTCCGGCTGGGGACACTCCTAGGTTCGGTCAGCAGCAGCGATGGCATTGATAGGGTGACAGAGGCTTCTGCCAAAGGTCAATCGGTATCGCATTGCACTATGTGAGTCAGAATAACGGCAATCATATTTTAATAGAAAAGATGCTAACCTTACAGCTTCGCCGATGCAGAGACGATGCCCTGTTCCAACAGATATAAGGACGAAGACCCCGAACGACTGATTGCGAATAGCCGCTGCGTTGACCCTGAATGTCGACCATTCGCCGTGTTTACCTTTGTTTACAGATCAAGAGGTAAGTACCTGACTCATTCAATACCCTTACATGTTCTCGCAGTCTCCACAGAAGCTCTGTTCCTGGAGGGCGTGGCTCCTCTACCGCCATTCCCTGCATTCATTCGGAAGGCTCGCAGGGGTAGTTTCAATCTTGTGAGTAGATGTTGGAATCTTTGATATACAGTCTTCTTTGACAGCGAATTTAGCTCCCCGTGCAGATCTCGGGATCTCCCGTTTATTTCAGAGAGAAGAAATAATCAGACGCTTCGTAGATCACTCGAATCACTTGGATGATCGGAGATTCAGTCGAAGTAGCATATCCGATCCTACACTGCAGTACCAATTGAAATCCTGCGAAGCCTCTGAGATTGCCCCGATGGTCCAAAAGCCTTCTTATCACGCAGGACATATCAATGCAGCCGAAACAGCAGGAATATCCCGTCGTGTAGCCTTGGTTGAACAGGGGAAACAGTGTAGATGGCCAGGGCAGGATTTAACTCTGAACACTTTGTGACAATTCGTTGTTCTACTACTGAGCTCAGGCAACTCAGTGTGCATATATGTAAGGGCATCAAATCAATGTTTACAGCCATTGAGAATCTCGTCACAGGCTGCTGCAAACTCGAATTCATGAACTTGTGGAAGCCCTGTACCGAGCATTCTCAAGTACGTTCAGATACGAGCGTTTCCTAACACTGCAACTGGGAATGTATTGTGATAGAGACTCTCATGCGTCACATACTGACAAACCACCAATGCTCATTGGGCACACTTCTGATCACATAGTTCTATTCATTTGCAACGGAGCTCACAACACTTTTAGTCCCATCCATGCATGGTGGTGGCCAAATTTCACCGTTTGCTTCTCAAAGCATTGGCCGTAATGTCGCCAAGCTCATCGGCGCCGGTGCGTAGATGACCTCTTCAGCGACGACCGCTTCTGAAACACACATGGTTTGTGTGACCCTTCTTGCGCATGAACTCCGTCGGTGAGAACTTGTAAGTGGCTTCTCGTATGAACTTCTCCACAAGCTCGGTTAGGGTATCGTTCATCTTCTCTTGGTCTTCCTTCAGATCTTTCATGGCCTGAAGATCAATGGCCAAGCGCTGGTTGTCAGGTCGGCGGTTGATCTCCTCCAGCAGTGCTCTCTTGTGCTGCGAGCACTGTGAGGCAAAGCTGGCCGCTATGTTCTGGAGGCGTCTTTTCATGTCCTTCAGACGACTCATGCGTGTTGCGTGCCTTGCCGAGCGCCTCTCTTCTCTAAGCATGTGGATATTTCGATGCTCCGCCTCGATTACTCTCTGGCCTCGCATCTGTTTCATCTGAGCTGCATGCCTCATTGTCTCCGCTCGAAGTCCTTCGGCCTCCCGCTGTTGGTATAACACCTGCGCCTTCAAGTTCTCGATAACTTGCGCTCTTTCGTGGAGTTGATTACGCAGGTAGTTGTTCTCGTCTTGGGCACGTGTGATCAAAGTGCGTGCTGCTTCGCTGCTCTGGCGCGCTTCTTCAGCGACTTTTCGTTGAGACATCTGCAGTTCCTCAATCTGTGCCTGGCGAACTGCCAAGTCGTCGTTCTGTCTTCGGTTATGCTTGATCTCGGCCTCCTTCATAGCCACGAATCGGAAACGCAGCGCGGCCTCGGATTCCTCAAGAACACGGATTCGGGTGCAAAGGGTTTCGTGATCTTTTTCGTTGCGGCTGATGATGTCTTCGTAGCTGAGAATGCTTAGGTTAGGCAGTCGTTGCGCTTTCAGGACCCGCCGGCAGGCTTCAAGGCTGAGCTTATCAATGTCGACCACCAGGGACGGCTCTCCGGTAGGCAGAGAATCCATATTGGCCGAGAGGAGATTGCAATGTCGATCGCGTATGAGGGCTACCACCTGATGTCCCAGGTAGTCTGGAGAATGCTGTCTGGAAGGCGCGATGGCCAATCGTCTGAATTTGGCTTTAAGGTATTTGGTTTAGTTGTCCGCTGCCTGGAAGCTGGCTCACAGCTGACTTGTAGTTCAGAAAAAATGTATGAGATGAGTTCTTTGAGCGTGCAATTAAGTTTGTCAGAACCCTGCGTATCCAATAGATTATTTGCAGAGCTCAAAACAGTCGCGTGGGAAAGGTTGGTTACTTCGTCACCTCGTAGTGTGGACCGCTCCGTTTGCATGTAATAACATTATTCACAGATTCTTTCACCTGGCGAAGTCCTAGAAAAGCTCTTTTTCTGACTGGTCAGAGCGCTGTAAAAGAACTCGACCCTATGTCCCGGTTCTTTGGAACCATTTAGTCTTCACACACTGTCACGTCAAGAGAACCCGTTCTTGGACGTCAATTATGGTCTAGAGAATAACAGACATATTCACTGGAGTTATGGAGGATCTGCGATTCACTTTCAGCCCATCCCTCAAGATGTATGGACTCTATCCTCTTGTAGACTACCTCCCTTTGTCAGAGCTTCACGACTATTACTCTTCCAACTACTTTTATCATGCAATTGTTCAACATCACGGTGGCCAGATTGAACTGGCTACAACATATCCACCTTCAATCATTGCTGAGACCAAAAAGCTGCAGCTCATGCCCCAATGAGACAACCCCATCTCGCGAGGCAGAATGAACAATCCTCCAGTAGCATAACTCTCAGTATAATCCATCACATTTGCATGCATGCAGATCAGTGCCTGTAATTCTCTGTAGGTATCCACCAGCTGTTTGCTCTAGGCCAGGTGGTTGGAAGTTCCATGATACAGAAAGTATAGGGCGTACTCAGCAGAAGATCGTCTCGTAGGTAGACTCCTGGTCGACGCCGGAGGGAATGCGTCTGGCCTTCAGCTGCATGAGTCCCGGCTTCGCAGTTCCCTTCTTCACGATGAGCTTCTTGAGTTCTTCAATGCTCTCATCATCACTCGAGTCCGTAGTGTCGTCCTGGAGGCCATCGTCTTCAGCCGTGAGCTCGGCGAGGCGCTTCTGAAGCTCCTCGTTCTTCTGAGACAGTAACTCGTTGCGCTTTGCCATAACACGGGCATCTGACGACAGTGCTTCGATATTCTCATTCAGGTCCTTGACTTCGATGATTCGCTTAGTGACATCGTCAGTGGCTGTTGCAAGCTGCGTGGCAAGGGCGCGCATTTCTCTTTCGCAACCCAGAGGCTCAGCCATGAAGCTCGAACTCTGGATAGCACAGCCGAAGGCCTGGACCTGGGCCTGGCGTTGGAGTCTGCGGTTCTCCAGCTCGAGTGTCTGGCATCGGCGGCTGAGATCCTTGGCCTCCTCTCGACTAGCGGCGAGAGCCATCGAAAACTCCTCAACAACATCCTTCAGGGACGCGGTCTTCTTCTTGAAGGATTCGAGTTCGCCTTCCAGATCCTTTTTGGACTCATTAATGGCAATCAGCTCAGTCTGCTGACTCTCGATGATTGAACGCATGAATTGCACGGTGTCATCATGCTCCTTGGCGGCTTCATGGGAGTGAGACTGCTTCTGGGCGTAGCGTGTCCAAGCCTGCTCGCTGTGCTCTTGAGGTAGTAAGCATTAGCACCTACCAAGAAACATGCAAACGCAGTTGGGGTGTGACCTACGGATGGTATCTGCGATCGAATCGAGGCTGCCCACGCGCTTGAATGCCTGGATCAAGGCGACAGGCACTGCGCGACTGCCCTTCCGGCCACCGAAGTGCAGGTTGGGGAGAGCTTGCTGCTCGATGAACTTTCCTGCGAAAACCATGATGACGGATGCAAAAAAGCCGTCTGCTGCAAGCAATGAAGTCCTCGATACGGATAGTAGGCAATGCCGCAATGTAAACCTGTTGAGGTGAGAAGGGAGGTAGGGAGATCAAGACTCTGTAGTCTTAGGAAATGGCAATGTTCCTCAGAAATTTGTAAGTGCCTGGACCAGAAATTGGTGCCCACGGCAACAGTGCAGAAAAACGTTGCGTGAAATGGCAATTGGCCGATAATGAGCCTGAGAATTTCAAGCAGCTGCCAAAGCCCGCTTTTCACCAGACACACGATGGAATAGCAGGCAGATGAAAACCATAATCCGTTCAAGAACGATGCTAATTTTGATCAAATGAGGGCCAATAGGTAACTTGACTGTCTTCTGCATAGCAATACTCTTATCCCGGCCATTCTCAAAGATGTCAAACAATTCCAGCGGATTATTCCGCAACCTTCTCTGACCTGATCCGCGGTTTCATGTGACTTGCTTTGTATTGGACTGTAGAAGTGATGATTTATGAGTGGCCATTGTTGACGCAGTAGGTGAACCTGAGGTTTCCGAGAATTTGATGTGAGTACGATGCCGTGAGTATCTCGTGGCAAGTACCACCATTCATGACTACTTGGTTCCGGCTAACAAGAACTCAGGTCGCAATTGAGAGAGATAATACTCAGTTCGAAGGGGTGTTTTCATCCCATAATGGTCATGGAAATAAAACTTCCATTGTTCAGCAGACTGCCACTAAAGACTTGAGTAGTACAACGTTAAGAGCGCTTCTCAAGCGCGGATGTAGTATCAACCATTCTACACCCGAGCCAGTGGCTTGGTATGTCCAGTAGCATAGGGCCTACATAATGCCTTGAAGCTGCAGATCATACCTCACGTCAGAATTGAACCATGTAAGTTAATCAGTCCATGAAGCACACCAGTATCTCCTACATCTACGCACCATATCGTCCGATGGTGAACTATTCCATCGCTAGGTCAACATAGGTCTTTCATTGACATGTAGACTTGGCTGCAACGGGTCAGGGGCCGCATATGGAGTGCCTTAAATCATGAGCCTCTGGTAGCCAGTCTTGGCGCCAGGACTTATTCCCTCCAAACAAGAATACCTTTTGCGTACAGTCCAGCAATGATACCAACTTTGCGCTCTGCATCCAGAGCGGCAGTGGCGCTTGATGGATAATCCGTGTCAGCGTACAGGTGTCTCAATCCATCAGTCTCCGACCATTCTGAAACCCAAGAGCACGTCTTCCCAGTTCTACAGTATTCTTGCGTAGCCTGATCCGCAGCAGCAAACTCGGCGGGATCATTACAGATGTAGCGGGTTGCAGCAAACTTAACCAAACTGGGGGGATGCGGATGCCCTGCCATTATCAGTCGCCCATCTGATGAGAGGGACAGATTATCGACGTTAAACGGGAGGGCGATCCTGGAATGGTATAATAGCTTAGGTGTTGAGCCGGGCTCAGCGTCATTGGTGACGGTAAAAAGCTTGACAGATCCTGAGCTCGTCGATGCTACGGCCAAAGTCGTCTCATTCAGCAGCTCGATTCCGTTGGCAAATGGAACACGAGCCACAACATTGGCAGTAACCATGGTAGCGTCTGAGATATCCACATGAACGACGGTACCGAGAGGCAAGCCAAGATAAGTCTCCGCCTGTGACAAGAGGCGGCTCTTGGCCATGAGGAAGAAGTGGTCATTGGTTACAAAGAACTCTTTGCTGTTTCTGACAACAATAGCGTTGGGTCCATGGATGAGAGGATGTTTGATAGAACGGACGTGGGTGGCAGTCAAGGCTTCGAAGTCGAGCTTGAAGATGTCTACCGCTGGGCCGTCGTGTCGGTTGTTTGCCACTAGCAGTGTCGAGGAGTCCTCATTGTACCCCATTCCGAGGGAGTGAAAGTCCTCGCCAGGGGCATAATCCACGAAGTCAAAGCGTTTCAGGGATTCTGAATCAGGTGCACCAGAGTTCTTGTAGTCATAGGCATACAACTCGCCCCTTGGGACTGGTCCAGGAACGAAGAAACCCTGGACGTGGTGTTTAGTTGAGGGTGTTTGGTCAGTGCGTATATGGTAGTGTGAGAGAGGACTTGCCAGAAGGGGGACATACCATTACGCTGTTCCATCTCTCCCTTCCGGGGTCGCACGGAAGCAGTGCAACACCGGCAGACTCGATCAGCAGAGCATCTTCACAGCTTCTAATCTTATCTGCGAACTTGATTTCATGGCTACTGAAAGTATTTATGCGAGGCATTCTATCTGGCGCATTGGTGTAAAAGCGTGAGAAGCTCTCGAATCTTCCTAGAAGCCATGGGCTCAACAAGGCTGCACCAAGCACGATCTATCACTCAGTCAATGACAAATCACGCGAACGCATCGACAGACCCGACTTACCAGTGCAGATCTGAAAATTGTTCCCAGCGACATCGTAGAAGTGCTGCTGTCCCAAGTGTCAAAGGTTGTAGTATAGAGTGTTCACTCTAGCGCAATGTGGCACGAGATCGAGTTCTTGGTATCTCTGGCAGGAGTGGGGGGATTCAAGTTTGATGTGCCGGATACCTCGGGGGGTCGGCAGTTCAACGACGCGTTTCTTCACTTGGAAAACTGGCGTGGGGTGCTCTCAAGAGAATGTGACGTACTGCACCACAATTGGATGAGTAATACAACCACATTTGCCTATGCTCTGGATTTGATGGAAGTTCTGTCCGTGAGTATTACAATCCCCTTGATCAGTCCTATGGAAGTGCTGACAGGCGCAGACCAAGTCAGATTGGGGTTTCTCCCCACTTCGGGGCGATCTGTGCAGCACGCTGTCCACCGCTAATTTAGCGTGCCCGACACGCACTGATTGAACAGCCAGCATGACCGTACATCGTCTCAAGGCAAGAGTTGCTGGCTTTTGCTTTTTGCGTTTTGAGGCGCCAAAGTACAGCTCACGTTGTCTCAGCTGTCGTAGTATTCCAATTGGCAAGCGATCTGTAAGTTACCGCCATCGTCCATTTGTACACTTCGCGGCGCAGTTGCCGATCTCGGTCGACCAGCTACCAACCAAGGCAGCCTGTAGCAAGGACCGCACTCAGTAATAGTTTCGATTGGATGTCATGGTATGTACTCAATATAATTTCTCCTGGTGTAGATGCCACCAATATCCTTGCATCTCAACTATCAGGAATGCGCCCGCTTCCTAAATTGCACCAAAGGACCTTGCCGTAGACTCACAAAGGCATCGTATGTCTGGTACTGGCCAGCCGCTCTGCGTCCGACCTTCGCGTTCATGGATCCTGCCCCAAGATCGTTCATGAAATCGGGCCTGATCTCAAAATCGAACAGAACCTTTGCCATAACAATTGTCATTTCCATCCATGCCAGCTGTTTACCTGGACAACCACGCGATCCGTATGAAAAGGAACAAAACCCAGCTTCAGCCAGCTCAACGCTCTCCTTCGTAGACCCGTCTTGACCCACAATCCAACGCTCCGGCTTGAATGTGAACGGGTCCTGGAAAATGTCCTTACTATAACTCAAGCAGTACAAACCGACACTCACGTTCACCCCCTCGGGAAAGTAGTGTCCATCGACATGTGTGCCCCCTTTCATGACCCGACGAGACGGTTCCGCGCTGACGGCTGGTGTCATACGCAGGGCCTCCTGGATAAAGGCACGCAAGTATGTGCAACTCCCTAGTTTGGGGCCCGTGGTGATCTCGTCCGAACTTGAGAAGGTGGCTAGGATCTCACTGGCCACTTTCGCCTGGATAGTCGGGTTGCGAGCAAGATAGAAGAACATGGCGGATATGATGATCGCAGTAGTATCCGCTCCGGCGATAATCAGTGCCTCGGCCTCGCCGTAGAGCTCCTCTAGGGGGAAGCCGCGCTTGCCTGTCTCGGGATCAACTGCATGGAACAGGTAGTGGAAGAAGTCCTTCCGTCCTTTCAGGTTGCCCGATTTCTCTGCCTGGGTGCGCTTGGCCAGGCATTCCTCCACGAAAGCCTGCCAGTTCTTCACCGCTGGTGGGGAGATGAATGTCAAGATTTGGTCAAGTCCACGAGGCTTCAACCATGCCCAAAGCTCTGCAAACGGGGAGTACGCGATCGGGTGCATCAGTACTAAGAACTCAGCCATGAGGTGCGGAACGAAACGCAGGCCGCTGTCGGGCTCCTTCATGTCAAAGCATTTACCGAAACAGAGGTCGCCCAGGATATCAAAAACCAAGTAATTGACCCATTCTGCCATGTTCAGCGACTGTGACCAGCCTGCTTGGTTGTTCTCCAGTGCGATCAACTCACACCAGCGTTTCGTGTTCGCGAGTACAAGCGGCTCTGCCGACTTCAACGCTTCAGCAGAGAAAGACTGGTTCAGCACACGTCTCTTCCGGCTGTGAACATTTAGGTCGACACTGCTCCACGTTGTTACGGCATCCACGTTGCGAGGCCATACTTCGTAGTATACTCCTTTCTTCACGTTGCCCTTGGGGCCGAAGAGACTTCGATACGCAGTTGGGGTATTGACTAGGACGCTGTCTGGGCGGTAGCGGAAGGTGGGGCCTAGTGGTCCCTATTGCGTTAGCGATCGGAAGTACGAATATAAGCGAGACGCGGCGGGTGATCTAGATACATACCGTATTCCTCTTGCAAGCGCCAAAGCCATATGTGACGATCACGTTGCAAAGTGTGCCAATAAGAGGGAATCACCGTCAAACGGGCCCAAAAGGGACCAGGATAACTCGACAAAGGATGGAAATAGAGCCTGTATATCGCAGTTGAGGCGATGTATGCGAGGATGAGTATCAAGCTTCCGGCAAAGACATTGGCTGTCGAAGCCTTCTCGAGTATGCAATAGAGGCCCATGGTTTTCACACGTCTGCAGAGGAACTCTGAAGATGATGACGGTAGAACGTCTACATGCAAAGCGATGTACGGAAAACGAGTGCAGTGGTTTTTAAGATTAGATTCATAGTTGAACATAAAAACCAGAGTAGTAATGAATATATTGGGCAGCTCTGGCATATCACAGACCTTGGGCAATCCATCCATCTGAGCTAAACTCGGTATGGACCTAGTGGCAATCCCCTTTTCTTTCTTATTCGTCCCAATTATAACGTCTGACCACCAGAACCAGGCCACCTCATGGCCCGGGCCACCATACTAAAGCCTCGACTCTTGAACGCGTCACATAGGGTTACATTCACTAATTTCCGAGCATTTAGCGCGTTGAACGAAGTGGATTTGTATAACTTTAAATATTATACAGTTGAAATATGTGTGATGAAGCTTCAACAGATGGGTTGGTCGAGCTCTATGGTATCTTCGCTCCGCCGTGACATTTTACATCTTGAGGATAGTGATATTTGCTTTTTGCAATGAGGTAGGTCTAGACCATCCGTAGGCAGCCATTTCCCGTAATACATGCTTGGCTATCCAGTCACCAGGCCCTGATAAGCATCCTTGCGCTCAGATCGCGGTCAGATTCCTTCACGCTAAAGAAGCCTGCCAATAGTCAATATTGAATGTGCCGTATCCCGCGACAGGCAGATCCACCATCCCACGGTGTTATTGCTTTTGGTAAACCAGGGCATGAGTCGCGCGGGTATGATGAAGCCCGAGGGTCCCATCTTTCACACTCGTGTAAGTTAATCCCCGTCCGTCACGCTTCTGGTGGAAGCAATCATGCTGATTGGTTGGCAAGGGGTCATGGGAGAGAGCTTTACGAAATGCTCCTGTCACCCGCCCCTAGTCCAGGTAGTCTATTGACTTGATGCACTTATCTAGAAAGATCCAAGACTGCCGTCTCTAGAAAAGGACGCTTAATTGGCCGGCCCGCCCATTAGCTGATATATCGAAGATCAGAGAGCCAGGTATATTCCTGTCTTTCGCAGGCTTATATCAAAGCAGGTCTCGAAGAAGAGAGTCTTCCGCTGATTGCGAAACCCCAGTGTCTCCCTTCGGAAGACACGCGACATGATTATAGTCCTCGCGATTTGATTGCAGTACTCTTTGATAGTCGTTGGCCCTCCCGCTGCATAATGTCGACATTAATGTTGCGATGGGCGACAATGTTGAAGACAGACCATGGAGGGCATGATTCGCGCTGTTGAACTGTTCAACCTGGTCTCATCAATTTGGTCTTTTGTATCTTGGGAAAACCGATGACCTGTGCCACTTATCCCTACCATCGAGGTGAGGTATGCATCAAATGACTGTGATCCTGTCAATGTTACAAGACGTGACTCCTTCTTACCCCCGACTGCTCGCAAATGGGACCCAGTATGGCGGACTCTTCAACAATCCCCGAACTTCTTGTGGCCGATGTCTGAAGCGGTACGATCCAATCATATCTTACATTGATCGTGGTTGAGAGAGGAAGTTGATACAAAAGGTGGTCAACTCCGTGCTATCTGCCGGTCTTCGATGGTGAGTTTCCTACACGGACCTCTATGATTCCTTACCTTGACTCAACACTGCACCGAATACTTGTTGCCATCATCAACATGATGTACTTTTACGCTTTACCCGATCCCAATTCGGTCCAAACTGTCATCGAGCGCTTCCAGCGCGACTCACCTTCAGGCAACCACAACTCGTTTTGTGCTCTCCCATGCGCTACGCCTACAGGCTGCCGGGTTGTGCTGGTGGGCCTAGATTCTCATACCCCTGAATGCTGCAACGGCGATCATGGTGATCACCCCGCGCGACCGACTGACTCCCATAGAACTCAACCTCATGACACAGACTTGAGACTTCCTCGCGCAGCATCCGGACGTACGACAGAGAGCCCCGCACTGAACCCGAATCCCGACACTGCAACCCAGGACCAAGCCTCTGGATCACTATGCCCTGTGTGCAGAAGGCCTTGCGCAATGCATGCACCATGGTGCCCATATTACATTGGCTGGCGGCACTGATATCAACGAAGTCGAATAGCAACCGGAAGGGTTTAGAGTAGAACATTGTTTCATCCGTCATCGTTGAAATCTGTATGTAGAGGACGCTTCTTCCAGCGTGAGAAAACGGATTGTAGAGCAAATACACTCAAGCAAACCATGCACACATTAAGTGTGATGAACAACTGGTAGCATGCAGCTTGGCCTTCTGTGTTTTTAGGAATAGCATTACGGTCATCCCTGCGAGAGACAACTATACAACACAAGGAATACGTTGGAAGCGAACTGTGACGATTGAACAGAGAAACCACTCAATAATAACGATGTCCTCTATCTATCATAACATGCATCTATTGTCTATTTCACCTGGGCATCGTTCTTCACCAACTAGCTCAGCATGCGGGAAACGGCTTAGGCGAGGGACTTGCAGTCGCCATCCTTGAGCTTGCCAGCGCCGACCAATCTCTTGACCTCCTCGGACCACACGCCCTTGATCTCATCAGCCACCTTCAGGCCGTTCAACTTGCCAGCAAGGGCAGCGATCTCATCGGGGTCAATCTTGCCCTGGACAATCTCGACGTCACCCAGGACAGCATCGATCTGAGCGGCACTGGCGTCGCCACCGGAGGCGAAGTAGTTGGCGTCCTTGACACTGCCCTTGAGAACACGCTTGTTCTTCTTGACAGCGTTCTTGGCAGCCTCCTTGGCCTTCTTGTTGGCCTCGCGCTCGGTCTTGGCCTTCTCTTCAGCCTCCTTGGCAGCCTTCTCCTCGGCTTCCTTCTTGAGGCGAGCGTCCTCCTTGGCCTTCTTCTCGGCAGCCTCCTTCTCGAACTTCTTCTTGTTCTTGGCGGCGTTGGCCTCCTGCTTGAAGCGCTTGATACGCTCGTCACCGGCCAAGCAGTCATCGACCAGCTTGCGGAGACGGGTGTTGTCCTCGGCCTTCTTCTTCTTGCGCGAGTTGGTGTTCTTGCGCTCCATGTGTCGCTTCTGGTCACGGTTCTCGTTGTCATCGGGTACATCCTCGTCGAGGTACTCGAACGATCTCCAGCTGTCGAAGTTGTACCAGAAGTTGTAGAAGGTGTCGACGTCCTCCTTGGTGGACTCGTCGTTACCGAGCTGAGGAACGGGCTGGACCCTGCTGAAGCGGGACTCGGACTTGAAGACGCGGCCCCATTTCTTGTAGAAGTCCTTGGTGGCCTCCTTCTTGCTCGGGGGCTCGACATCGGCCTTCTCGTCGACGGAGTCGAACTGGCGGCGCTTGACGGGGTCGAGCAGAACATCGGTAGCCTTCTGGATGCACTTGAAGAAGTTGTCGTCCTCGGTGGCGCCCGAAGCAGCCTTCTTGTCGGGGTGGTGCTTGAGGACCTTCTTGCGGTGGGCACGCTTGATCTGGTCCTCGGTGGCCTTCCAGCGGTACTTGGAAAGACCCAGGACCTGGTAGTGGTCTTGCGACTGTGCGTGTGTGTCAGCATGTGCGAGCAAACTTTGCCAGGGCTAATGGGACGGCGGGAGATGTATACCTTCCAGTCCTTGGCCTCGCGCTGGAGCATCATGGGGTCCTCAGCCTCGCTCTCATCGCTGTCCTCGTCCTTCTCGATCTTCTTGGCAGCGTTCTGGGCCTCGATGCGGTCATCCTCGGAGAAGGTGCGCTTGTGGCGGGCGCGGCGGGCGTGGGCGAGGAAGTGAGGGCCGATGGGCTCGATGGTCCGCTTGGTAGAAGCAGTGACGGAGGCGACGGGCTTGAAGTCCTTCTCGGCAGACCAGCCCTCAGTGAGGGTGGGCAAAGGCCGTGAAACAACAGTTGCGGATGCCATCTTGACTGCTATTGATGTCGGGATGGATTGGCACAACGGAAGGTGATCGTGGGGCAGCCTTGGGGGAAGAGGAATTATTTTTTTTTTCTCTTGGGGAAGATTGCAGGGATCATGCGCCACACCGACCGGAGCCAGCTTTCGTTTGCAGCGACTCGCGACGCCACAGGAGACCCTTACGCCACGGGCTTTTTTCGACATCGAGTCGTGGATTGACACAGCAAGCGACATCGCGACCAGACAAAGAGTGCATTCTCGTCCTACCATTGGACCCGTTCTACCATCTGGTTGCCTTTCTGGACCTGCCCTGTGTATACACACCACCTGGGGCTTCGCTATGGCAGCAATCGCAGCGTACAGAAACCTTTTGCGGGCAGCCCGGATAGCATTCCACGGTACCTTGCCTGAACCATCTCTCAAGCGCATCCGGTGCTGACATGTTCCTCTGCAGGCGATGAACCGATCTTGAATGCCGCGAAACACCAGATTCGTACCGGATTCCGCGAGTACGCTGCTCTCGAGCCCTCGAACCCAGATGTTGTCGGACACATCAAGCACGCCGAGGACGTAGCTACGATACTGAAGCAGAACGTCGTTCAGGGCAAGAAGGAGGGTGACAGATACAGTGAGTCGCATCAGCTTCCTTGGTAATCCATGCCAGCTAACCCTGTGTTAAGAGCTGCGGATACATGAGCACACGGAAAGAGGAGACAACGACACCGTAAAGCTGGCTGGCGGAAAGACGGCCAAGATTGGTGCTGGAGGATGCTGCTCTGGTAGCTGAGATTGACGACCGAGACCATCAGTCAATGTTTACATACAAGCACAGAGCTGTACTATTATCTTGTGATACCCTTGTACCAACAACTGCTACAATACATATCATCACCGTGTGATGCAAACCAATACCTACAATAACCGATCATTTCCTACTGCCTCTGTGGTCCAGAGCAGTTGTGGTTCTGTTTTCATTCTCCAGTGATCATGTCAGTTTTCGCTTCGCCGAGAATATTATGCTGTTTTGTCGGCGTGCTTGCCGGTCTTTTTCGGCATCAAGTGCTTCTGCTCGCGCTTGTATTTCATGTCAGCGTCGTTTCCACGAGATCTCTGGCAATCCTCCCTGTCTTCTGGGGACAAGTGCCCATGGAATTGGCACCAGTCATGGTCTGGATCGATGTCTTTGAATTCCCCCTCTCGAATTCCCTCTTATCACATTTAGTAGGAAGCTGCTCGGAAAGTCGTCGTGGTAGTGTCTCTCAGATCTTTGAAATCCGCAAGAGTGTGCAAAGTCAGCAACCCAGTATCGATACAGAGGATCCTCTGCATCAAGAGTCTTGAGAGCTTGAGTGATGACATGCTGGTCGGTAAACATATCGAGTCGATGTGAGAATCTCTGCCATTCCAGGATGACATCAACAGCCAGCTTCGGCATCTCAAGCTGCTTCGAAAGCAGGTAAAGATCCAGTAGAGGAGACATTGCAAAATCATGATCAGCGAAGTTGTATGTTGGGTCCAGGTACCATTTCTCTAGCTCGTGGATTGTGGTTGTAGACGACGGCGGAGCAATGGTTTCCTGTGTGCCTGCCTCTTGTTTGAGACCCTCGTCGGTGGTTGCCTGCTCAATTTTGAAGCAAATATTGTCGTTGTCTTGTTGAGCTTCATCTCTAGTGACACCCCCATTGGAATTATCGGCATCGGGAGCGGTGTGATTGACGCTTTGCTCGATGTCAAGACCCTCTACGAAAACCTCTTGCTCATACACCCATAACGCGAGGCTTTACAGAGTCTCAGAGGTGGCATTATCCAAGATGTGTGTGGTATTTGTTCCTAATTCGCGGCGCAAATACTCTGATTGCTGCAAAAGCTTATGCTTATGGAAAACCCAACATGGCTTGGATTCGTCATCACCAACACCCAGTGTGATCAAATCATTGGCGAACCTATTTCGTCAATGACTGTCGTATCAAGAGTCAAGGAGTGTGGAAAAAATACTCACGATGCATGCTTTTCTGAAAGTTTTCGCCTCTTGGAAGCCGGGTCGCCTTCCTGAGAATCCGGCTGAACTTGGCGTCATAGATGAAGTGACTTGGTACTTGAAGCCGACGGCGGCAGAAGATGATCTACGCAACTGGGAAAGACGGTGCGACGATGTGCCAGGACAAATTGCGGTTCCGAGAGACGAGTGGACTGATATAATGATGGTCGGTTCCGTTTGCAAAAGGAGACTGTAGTTTAGAGGATGAAAAAGGACGTGGACCTGCTCAATGTTGAACACTGCGCCAATAGGCTATCCCAGGCAAGGCAAGCGGCCGGCAACTCCGTTCATTCTGAAAGATCACTTGAAAGTCACGTAAGAAAATTTAATACCTGGCCAGCCGTGAGATACCTCTTTCGCGAAAAACGAACTTTTGTCCTCTGACACGCGGGAAGTCGAGATATCCGTGCTAAGCTTGTGGGTGGAGGGTTCCAATTTGACAACGAGCTTCGGCTCTTCCTTCTTGCAATCAATCATTTCATCACCGACATAAAAGCATAAAGGCGCACCATCTGCCCAAGAGAAACTAATATCTAATGTACTTCAAAGCAAATCACCGTCCCAAGGCACACTTGGAACAGAGATACTACAACGTCGACATGTAGAACCGGGTTTTCTCTCCCTTTCTTTCCCCTTCTTATTCTGTCTTGCGAAATCTTTTCTCCTCTCCATACACATTGTTTAGGGAAATTCCAAGCAAAGTACCTAAAGACTACCGAAGTCGGGTTGGACGTTCTAAACAAGCCCGTTTCCTCAGTTAACAGCTCGTCACTAAGAATGATCCAAACTATTGCACGCATTTTGAGGACTTCACATCTATTCAGAGCTTTATTTCCGAGACAATAAGACGAATAACTCAATAGGGACTTCTGACCTAGTTGTGTTGCAAGATCATATATGCTAGGAGATGATACAAGCTCGAGTAGTGACATGCAGAATACGGCTTTCCTTTATGCATTTGTCGGGGCATCTGCCTAAACGCACAATGATTTGCGCCACACCGATAAGCTGCTCTTATCATTTGTCAGCCCCATCCAACGCCAAGGTCGCCTTCGAGCATCTGCATCATCCTCGACTTTTCACCACGACAACACCAACCACAGCGCTGCGCAACAGTTTGGCTGCTCTCTGTGTGCCTCTGCCCATCCGCGGAGAGCTAAAACGACCAAAATGCCTCCACAAATCAAGCAAGACCTCAATCGCTCCGGATGGGAGTCCACCGACTTCCCCTCGGTCTGCGAGACATGCCTTCCCGATAACCCATACGTCAAGATGCTGAAGGAAGACTACGGCTCCGAATGCAAGCTCTGCACCAGGCCCTTCACCGTCTTTTCGTGGTCCGCTGATCGCGCCCACGGCCGGAAAAAGCGCACCAACATCTGTCTCACATGCGCGCGCCTCAAGAACTGCTGCCAGACCTGCATGTTGGATCTCAGCTTTGGACTTCCTGTCGCCGTCAGAGATGCTGCACTCAAGATGGTCGCGCCCGGCCCCGGGAGCGAGGTCAACCGAGAGTACTTTGCGCAAAACATGGAGAAAGAGATCGAGGAAGGACGTGGAGGAACCGAGGAGTACGAGAAGACCGACGAGAAGGCACGCGAGCTGCTGCGGAGACTAGCGACGAGCAAGCCATATTTCCGGAAAGGCCGAGCGATCGAGGATGGCAGCGCATCGTCCAGTGGCAATCCCGCCGTGGGCGCTGGCGTCGGCGGCCCCGGTCCTATTCGCACAAGAGATTCGAAGGCAGCCAACGCCTCAGGCGCGGGCCCAAGATCAGGGAACAGACGACCCTTCCCCGCCGCCTCACAATTGCCGCCTGGCCCTCAGGACTGGTTACCACCCGCGGACAAGAACATCATGTCGCTGTTCGTAACAGGAGTGGAGGACGATCTGCCCGAGTTCAAGATTCGCGACTTTTTCAAGGAGCACGGAAAGATCAAGAGCTTGATCTGCAGCCACATGTCGCATTGCGCCTTCATCAACTACGAGACAAGGGCAGGCGCTGAGAAGGCAGCGGAGACATGCCAAGGCCGCGCAGTGATAGCCGGATGTCCCCTGAGGGTCAGATGGAGTGTGCCCAAGGCAGTAGGCACCATGACGAAGGAGCAGCGCGGCGAGATGGCGAGGGACGGAAGAAGTGCTTTCGGAGATACCAGGAAACAGAAGGCTATCGAAGGGCGGCCAGGTCAGAAGGCTCTGACTCAGGGCGACGGTCAGCCGCAGGGACAGGATGGTGCACAAATGAACGTGATTGCGGCACCCCCCGGTGCCAGCGACGTCAACTATGCCAGTTTGGCAGGGGAATAAACATTTGACTGAGGTTTTGGTTTCTCACGGGGAAAATTGCATCGCTGGCGTTTGGGGTGGACCATGATGGTCTATGGAAAGATACCTGTTTACACACTTGGCACAGTCATGTATAGTGCTGTTTCGCTGATAAATATTTCGCGTTCCCAGTTGAACTCCCACAATAGACTCGAGATCAGTCTGACATGACATCTATTACTTTTGTGAAATATGACCATAGGAATGGGCTTAGACAAACACATGATTCTACCGCTTTTTTTTTTTTTTTTTTCTTGCAAGAATGCTTGTGCATTCCATCCGGGCTTCCAGCGTGATAGGCCGATACAAGGTACCTGGATCAATTTGAAGAAGCCATATGAACGAGCATGATCATGAGTTTTAGATGTAGGAGCCCTCAAAGCTTGGCCATCCAGACTCTCTTCTCAACTACGGTCAATCCTCGCTGTCGCTTCCGATCTTGTTCCATGACTTTCAAGACTCTCCGCAGCAGCTTTCCTGTGCCGTTTCGTGGAATTTCATCGGTAAACTCCAGCTCTGCTAACCACTTATAGCGCACCTTTCTCCCTTTTACTAAGGACAGTAATTCCTGCCCAAAGGAATCACTGGGTCGTATACCAGACTTGGGGACAACAAACGCTTTCGGCTTTTCGCCAGAATATGGGTCCGGGATACCCAAGACTGCACACTCCTCGACGTTGGGATGGCTCAGCAATACGTCTTCCAGCTCTGCCGGGGGGACCTGGAGGCCTTTAACCTTGATCATTTCCTTGATTCTGTCCTCGATACAAATCAGACCATCCTCTGTAATGTGCCCGACATCCCCAGTGTGGAGAAAGTGCTCCTCATCGAACGACTCCTTTGTTGCTTCTTCATTGCCTAGATAGCCCATGGCGATCTGAGGTCCCTGGGCACAAATCTCGCCAGTCTCTCCCGGACCAAGAAGTCTTCTGGGCTCATCGAGAGAGAGAACCTTGGCAATCGTGTTAGCAACCAGCTTACCGCCGGTCTTGGCGTATTTAAAGTCAAAGTGGGACGGTGGATGAGAAGATATGCACGCTGTGGATTCCGTAGCGCCATAGCCCTGGCGGAACCCGGTGTTGGGAAACTTGGCATGAAGCTGGTCAATTATCTCGGGCGAACACGGCGCGGAGCCTGATGACCATCTCTTCACTATACGCCTCAGATCCGGCAAGTATTTGTCAACAACAGGGTCCCGAACCACGCGCACTATTATGGGCGGGACGAGAATGAGTTCTTCCACAACATGCTCGATAATTGCGCTTAACATCGAGTCCATGGTAAATTTTGGCAACATGATGGACTCTCCGTTCATGAACACCGGGTAGTGGCAGAATCGTACAAGCCCCGTGATGTGGAATAGCGGCATAACGGCGAGGATCCGGTAGCGGCCATCGGCGGGTAGCAGCTGCAGCTGACGAAGCTGGTGACACTGAGCTATCACGTTGTGATGAGAAAGCATCACAGCTTTGGGGAGGCCGGTGGTGCCTGAGCTGAAGTTGAGGTAGCCGCATATATCTTTGTTCGTCTTGCCCATCGGGATGTGATAGAACGGAACAGCTCTATACTGATCATGCTCGTAGAGAGATATCAGCTGTTGGATGCTAGTGAATCCAGGTGCAGAACCCTCTAGAAGTAGAACATGATCCTTGGGTATGCCCGCGCCGGTAGCAGCAGCCAGGGCGATTTCGAGAGAGCTGGGTATCGTCATCAAGAATCTGGCTTCCGCAGTCTGAAGGGCATGGACCATCTCCTCGACTGTATACGAAGGCGATGCGCCGTTGACTCTCCCGCCTTTTGAGCCGTCACATGTCAGTTAGGTCCTTCTCTGGCAATCTAGGGAGCCATGTGGACTTTACTGACCTGCCCTGACAGTAGCCCACATAGCAACCGGGTACCATATTGTATTGGAGCTGAACAACGAGACCGTCTGCTGCGGCTGCAGTCCATACTTGAGCACTAGAATAGTGCTTAATTGTGTGGCTGTTTTCTTGACCTCAGCAAAGTTGAGACGTTCCCTGGTAGCGGCGTTACTGTAACCCCCAAGGGTTGCGGGGTCCCCACGACATGGCGAGAACTCCTCGGACTCAAAAGCCCATTCCCAAGTAGTGAGATTGGTTGGGACTATACCGTTTTAGTGGGAACTCTTCGGGAACGAATTGCACCGGTTGCTTACAGTCTAATTCAGGATGAGGGGATTTCCAAAGTGTCATTGCGGAGGGAGAGGAGAGAGGTTACACCAGGATGCAATGGAGTATACAACGGGAGACATTCCTTGAGATGAGCATCGCGCGAGAACCATCATGGCCCTGCAATTCCACCACCGCACTTAGGTGGGGGTGCCTCGGTAATCGTAGCCGCAGTGTCGTGGAGATAATCTGGGGATAACTCTGGGGGATCTGCGGTGGATGGCACTAAATATACACTAAGCTACTGGAGCCGATATGCGCATAAAAGGGGAGCATATTGTTCTTGCACTTTAAATGCATGACCGGCTCTACTCTTAAACTCTTTCTTTTGGCACATAATTGAGTTTGCGATATACCTGGGTTCTGCTGATATAAAAGTACTTTAGTAGCTCTGGCGCAAGGCACCTGGCAGGCCTGGAGCTAACCACTCTCGCTCGATCCAATCCACCGCATACGCATACATCTATCTTATGGACAGTTACAGTTAAAAAGACCAGAATTCAGCTGGACAAATACGTAAGCAGACTATAGCAAGATGGTTTGGGCTCGCCTGGGAAAACTGCCTTGGCAGGCATCTGTGACACATGAAAATTGATTTGGTTTACTCGCTTGGCAAACAAAAGCGTTTTATAGACCCTCGGAACTTTCCTGCGCTCTGGCAGACTGCCACTTGTTCTTAGAAATCAGTAGCACACCACAGCTTTTTCCACGTAAATTTCTCATTGATTAACAGAAGACAGAGCTTAAATGACTTGGCTGAATTTCGAGGAACATTCGTACCCTACTAAAAGGCATTGATCCCCCATATTCGACCCCAGTTTCCTTCCCAAGACTTTCCCAGATCGGTGTCATCGGCTCCGGACCTTCCTTATCAAGATCGTACTTCATCCGTTAGAATGACGCCAGATTCTCCCACAATGGGACAAGCAGACGTGTGTAGTCCTCATGTCGACCCTGACTTGAAGCCAGACGTCACCACCGGCCGCGGTCCTGAATTCAATCGTGGATCTGATGCGACGACAACATCGAAAATAGCAATTCTGGAAAAGGATGTGTTGTCAGAACAGCTGAGTCAGGAGAGAACTATTCTCACAGAGGCCGACTGTCCTGAGATTCTGGGCTATGCCTTCCCGACCTGGAAGAAATGGAAGATCCTCATCATCATCTTTCTGGTACAATGCTCTATGAACTTCAACACCTCTCTCTACTCCAATGGGTTGACAGGAATGAGCGAGGAGTTTGGTATTACTATACAGGACGCACTTACGGGTGCTGCCATCTTCTTGGTAACCTATGCCTTTGGATGCGAGCTGTAAGTCCCACTTCGTCTCATTGACATCACCGACTATTGACCGTATTAGGTGGGCGCCTTGGTCCGAGGAGTTCGGCCGCCGATGGATCCTTCAAGGTTCACTAGCTCTCGTCAACCTGTGTTGTATTCCCGTAGCCCTCGCCCCCAACTACGCCCTTGTCGTCGTATTCCGAGCACTTGGCGGCCTGTTCTCTGCTGGTGGTAGCATTACCCTTGGCATCGTCGCTGATATGTACACGGCTGACACCCAGCAATATGCCGTAGCATTTGTTGTGCTGTCCTCTGTTGGCGGATCAATCTTTGGTCCAATTATTGGGGGCTTCGTTGAGAGCTATATGCACTGGCGGTGGTGCATGTGGCTTCAGCTGATTGCTGGCGTCGCTGTTCAGCTACTGCATTGGTTTCTTGTCGACGAGACTCGGACTACTGTGCTGATGGCTTCCTACGCAAAATCATTACGCAAGTCAGGAGCAAATCCAAACGTCTACGGAACGAATGAGCTGAAGACGTGGAGAGAGAGTCTAGCACCTAAGGAACTGGTCACGCTGTGGGTCAGACCGTTCAAAATGTTTGTAACAGAACCCATTGTCTTGGTGCTATCTCTCTTGTCGGGATTCAGCGATGCTTTGATATTCATGGGCTTCCAGTCATTTGGACTGGTTTACGAGATATGGCACTTCACTCCCTGGCAAGTCGGATTGACCTTTGCCGCTATTGGGTTGGGATATCTCGTCGCTTATCTTTCATATATCCCTGCCATTCGGCGTAATATTAGGCAAAGACGTGAGCGCCCGAATGACGAGTTCGCCAACTATGAAGGCCGTATGTGGTGGCTGATGTACACTGCACCCTGTCTGCCCATCGGCCTTCTAATTTTCGCATGGACTGCCAACAGCAACGTCCACTGGCTTGGGCCCGTCATCGGGTCGGCGATCATTGGCATCGCCAACTATTCTGTGTACATGGGTACTATTGACTACATGGCAAGTTCAACCCTGCACTGGATCAATCATTCAAGTTTGAATTAATAATCCATTACTAGGTCGCGGCTTATGGCCAATACTCGGCTTCCGCAACGGGTGGCAATGGGTTTGCTCGTGATTTCCTTGCTGGCATTCTTACCTGGGCTGCAATCCCGTATTACGAGTCATTCAAGGGAATGTCTCAGCCCCTCCCTCTGGCAAATACCACCCTGGCTGGTATCAGCGTGACGCTGGTCATTTCGACCATGCTCATCTATTGGAAGGGACCATCGCTCCGCAAACGCTCAAGTTTTGCTCAAAAACTGGCGCATCACGATCCTTCTCAGATCTTGGTATCTACACATTCAGGTGGCATTGGGACTGTGTAGAATTCCCGGGTCTGTTTGGGAATGGTATGCACAGTTAATAGGCCCTCTCCACGAAGGCGTTCAAGGAAGAAAGCGAGATGATCCTTGGGCAGCAAGTCTGCCAGTCTTCTTAAAGATATGTAAAGAATTTTGACACCCTACGTCATTGTGTTATTTCTAAAAGACTGTCAGCACAAGTATGAACAGCCCCAAGGCATACTTTGATAGGTCTCCAGCCCATAAACTTGGTCGGCTTCTGTCCCCACCGCTGTGGAATGTCACTTCTGGGTAGCCAACCTGCTTCACGCCATCCACTGAGCAGCTAATGTTGCATGCCATATCGTCCCTAGGCATGATCATAGTATGATCAAGGCTTCTTCCACTCGGGCCTGCCGCCGACCCGCTAACATTGAATACCACTTGAATCCATTCAATGCCAACCGTGACCTCTCCACCTACACTCATATTGCCACTCCAATATCCTCCATCGCCCCAGACATTGAGGATTAGTCCACTGGGTTGAGACGGAGCATTTATTGACTTATTCAATACGAGAGTGTCATTGGCCCACCATCTGACAACTCCATCAAACCAATCCAATCGATGCTCGATCCACTCAGTCCAGACGAGGCCATTCGGAAGCGTGACGTGCGTACTAGCACCCGGGATGGGTTTATCGGCAGCATTATCATAATCAGGTTGGTTTGAATACCAGATCTGACCTGTTGTGTCCTGCGTCAAGAGTTCGATGTCCGACTCTTGTGTGTCAGACTCGTACGTGAACAGCCCAACAACGGCTCCCTGATCAACGGGGTGGGAAGAATTACTTCCATATTCCAAGTTGTCCAGAAGTCTAGCACTAGCGGATGGTGCGGAGGAGTTTCTGAGGCCGTTCGGGATAACTCGAAGCCGGGCGCGGATGCTGGCATGTAGTAGGTTCTGTTGTTGTGATGTGATCTGACTCGACGACATGAAAGAATCCAATCGAGCGGCGCGTAGTGTGAGAAACGTCGACCCCCCGGCGCCATCTGTAGTGTTGCGAGATATATAGACGTTTTGCTTTGAGTAGATGTTTGGGAATGGACTGTTAGGACTTGAGGAGGAGACACCATCTAGATAGCTCCAGTCGCTGTTCCATGATGAAGAGTCAAGATAAGCTGAGGTTGCAGACTGTCCACCATGAGCCTGAAGCTCTCCTAACGTAGGCGGTGCCGTCGTGAAATCATTACTGCCATCATTGGGTATGTCACGGAAATCCCAAAAACGATGGTATTGAAAATAGCCCGCGTCCGGTCCATTTATGAGGTAGCATCCGCACGTGTCCGAATTGTCCTTAGAGGGTGACTGGACCAACTGATCGTCGGCATGAACTTTCGATATGGATATCGCTAAGCACACAATTAAATGGAGTAAGACTTCCATCGTGTACATGATGGCTCACGGTGTACTATCAATCAAGAGGTCACCATACCGTCGGAAGGTTCTTCTATATATACTACTAATATACGTACTTCTACGCGATGCCGTTATCCGGTCTATCCAGAAGGGGATTTCAAAGCAAGCATGTGTGTCTACTCGGCACTGCCGGCCGATGTTAGGGTCGCAATACGCCAGGAAAGGGGTTAGCGCAGCCACAAGTATGAGGTCTAAGGGACATCAAGCTTACTAGCAGCAACGCTTGCCTATTATGTGTTACATTTATCCTGGACCGCCCCAATATGTGAGAGATCCGGTACGGACTCTCCCGGAACGAGTAATTCGCATCGGTGCTGCCGCTCGGACCGATCAGCGCACATTGGCCCTGCCTCCAGCATTGCAATACAACTCAAGCGCCACCGCAGGCTGATCACGAAATGTCAAACACACCAGAGCGGCATTATTGGAGATGCCGATTCTATATCCAATCATATCTATCAGTATTGGTTCTCTAAATAAAACCAGCCGGATCATGACGAACCTTGTTTTGTAACACGGCGTCAATGCGCTCGTCCAACGATGCAGTCAACTCCCGCCATTGAGTCCACTGCTTGCGTTTCTCCACATCAAGCGCCATGAGTTTGGTGGCAGTTAAGTTAAGAAATGCAACTTCCAAGGCGAGTTCATCTAGCTCTTTCTGTACCGAGACAATCCAAGATTTCCTCCTTGAAAGCTGGTGAAGTTGAATCTTGAATCCCCTGCCGGCACTGGCGACGCCGCGCATCAGGCGTTGCAGCTTGTAAAGATCCTCTTCACGCAAAGACGTATCTAATTTGCACCAGTCCTTAAGGATGTCTACGTGTAAATGCTTCTCCTGAGGCGGACCAAGTACTTCCGTAACATATCCAATCCCTTGCTCGAGCATATGACCTGTAACATGCTGTAAATCAACAGGGAGCTTTTCCCCCGACGGCCCTTTATGGCGAAGGCGGTCCCAAAAAAGACATGAGGCCGTACTATACGCGCTCCAGCGGTTCGCCGTCCCTGTACATAGGGGATACCTGTAATCTAGCATGGAAGCGGAGACGATGCGTGCCACGTCTAAGGCCAGCATAGGACCGCAATGATCCCGGATAGTGCCCAGTACGCGGCGATATCGGCTGTTGTCTGAACTAAAAACCTTCCCTAGAGCCTCGGAACATTGCTGCAATAGGTCGACAAGGTCTTCCGTGGCTTTCTTCCGAAATTTGGACCACAAGTTCGCGAAAATCACAAGGGTGGTCATAGTATCCTTTGGTCCTTCGGATCCCACAACAAGAGTTGCCGCAACAGAGTTGTGTCTTTCCTCCTCCGAACATCGATCCAAGCACTGGGGGCACTGAACAAGAAGTTGGTTATCCGCATGGGGTTGAATGAGACTTCTGTCCAGCAGCCTGGCTATAAAAGGACTTGGGGTGCCTTCTTCTGGGTGCTCGCAGATATAAGTAAAGGATCTAGGCTGGTGTGTATCCATCATGCGGTGCTACTTCTCGAATACGATAGGGTTGCCATTGTGGGGTCTGCTCGTGGTTTCGGAGGCGTATAAGGTTGATTTCCCGTAGTATGATTCTACCTTAGTGGACAAAGGTAACCTTGAAACAGTGTCATTGTTGGCGACTCACGTACCGCACCATTGTCAATCACAGCTATTATTCTATGCGGTGCATGGCATGGTAGTGTGGATCATAATCTGTGTTCAATGTTTCAACACTTGTATTGGATCGCCGAGATGCTACAAAACGAAGCGAGATACAAACAAGAACGTTGAGATACATCGTCGTTGTGAGCGACAATACCATCAGCCTTCTTTGGTGTTCCAATCCTGGTCTGTTCCACAATCTGCGCCTCACAACTTGTTTTTTTCGTTTACCCAAACCCCGTCGCTTGATTAGGCTCAATCTTTGACGTCTCCAGAAACCCCAATGCTTGTAAAAATCTACCTACTTATGCTGATATGGTGGATATACCGTACTAGACATATTGGCAGGAGGTGGCCCCGTCTTTTCAACGTTGTTGTATCCCGCGTACTTTCGCTTCCAGAACAAAATAGGCGGATGGGGAATATGTGTGAGAACAAGGACCCCGAAATAACATATGGTTATTGACGGAAGCATCCATGGACTGCCCACAAATTCTGTCTCGTGACCCTTTCTCCCAGCAATACTTGCAAACGCAAGGCTAATAGCGACAGCAGTGATAACCAGTGTCCTCAGAATATTGAACATGGACCATCCATGCCGCTTTGTCAAGATATGCAACATTGTCATGAGGAACAATGTGAGCCCGGCGCAGGCAAAGACGTAAATGAACTGATATAAAACAACGGTTAATAATGCAACATGAAGATAAGGACTTAACGAAACCTACCACAATCCTAGTTGCCTTGTGCAGAGCATCAGTAACGACCTGTTGATCGTTTCCGGAGTTATTATTCTCTTTGATCTCCGCAGGCTCGACATGCAGACCGGCGTAGACAGCATTAACCAGCGTAAACATCAGTTCTTGAAAATTCTCCGTCACACGTGTCGCATCAGGATCTGTGTTTATCAAATCCAGATCGCTCCATAGCGTGTCGTTAGACCAAATAGCATCCGGCATATCATAAATGGAGTCAAGAATCCCGTTAACGTAAGGGAGGGTCTCGGTGCCATTCTCAGGTGGGTATTTGCTCAAGTATGTATAGACGATGCCTGAGACCTTGTCTCCCACTTTCTCGCTCGAAGTATAGTTGGAAAAGTCGACAATCCAATTGCTGAGTTTCACTACAGCTAAGTCGGCCGATTCTCGAGCCCGCTGCCAGAGAATGAATTGACTCGATCCTGCTAACAGAAGTAATAACGATACATGGACTGGAAGGTGGAAAGCAGCCCAGAACGCCTGGCGGTGTTTCGACATCTCCGTGTCATGCATCCAGTCGTAGTATATTTGGAACAGTAGATAAATCAGAGCAGTAGATGCAGTGACGATGCCAATCAGCTGAGGGCCTGGGACAATGTGTTAGCAAAAACTGCATGGCGACTTGCTTTCTGGGCGGAGATCTGATCTTACTCCATGTGCCAAAGTAATCATCCTTGCCGTACGTATCTTTCACCACATACGTAATGTTCTTCGCAAGTAGGATACCGCCTTCACCGAGGATGATAAGGGTCAATAAGTTGAATCTCTCAGCCAGATGAGTTCCAGTGAAGCTCAATGTCCTAGAAAACTTGGACATCACAAGATTTACTCCGACCTCCACAGGGCCCAGAGCGTACCAGATCACGTAGACGCGGCTCTTCCTGCTAGAGTCAAAGCGCCACGAGATGCCAAAATATATCGCAGCCGCCACGACATGGAATAGTACCGTGCATAGCAGTGGCAACTTTCCCTTACGATGTCGAAGGACTTGCAACAAAATTTGCGTGTACTGTATGGCGAGGACAAGGCGTGAAACGGCAAGGAAAAGGGACATTGCCTGGAAGATGCCCTTGACCTGATGGTCCGGGTCGAATTGTGTGCCGATAATGGCGAAGCCAATCATGACACCCAGGTGCATGGCCCTGGCACATCGCTCAACGATGCTGTCGGAGTAGAAGCGAACGTCATGCAGTGTGGTTAGGTTCCATGTTGTCCATAGCATGCTGATAAGCGAATAAATGAGCAAGCGAGCATTGGTATGGGGATCTGTAGGACCAGACATACACGATATAGCCAATGAATGATGTGCATGATTTGCTGTTGTAGATATTGTGAATCTGCATACGCAAGTCATTAGCTTCGCCACGCCTATATAAACCAAATCTTGAAAAGCTGTCGCGAACCGCGGGTCAACTCCCAAGATACTACATACCGATGTGAAAACACTCAAGTTTGCTACAAACCAGAGATCGTAGAACAACTAAAACTGTAAACACCAAAAAGCGAGAAAATCGGAATACGACGACTAACCTCCACCGGAGATGCTGAATGGTGCTGCGGCTGGTTAGCTATCACTTGCGTCTGAACGGTGCCGTGTGAGATGCGCCAACTCGGCACATGGGCAGCCGGAACTCACCTTTTCGAACTCCGGATGCTCGACCGAGTCGCCAACTATTGGCAACGATTCCTGGTCTCTGTGGTTGAGGGCATGGCCATTTTGACGTTTCTCTCCTTCAACAATCGGGTTGGCGACCACTGGCAGGCGAGTGCCGGCGTACGTGAGCTCGTCCTTCGACATGGTTTTGGAAGCTCGAGTTGGATGACCTCCTAAGCGCCAAGAAGAGTTCTGAGCAGGCTATTATGTATGGATATACGACGGTCATCATTGAGGCCTCGCGCGATGCGTTTACCGTGATCTGACCGGCAACATCATCTCTGTTGGATCAGTTGCATGGGCTTACAGCTGATACAAGCCCGGTGATTGGGCTGACTGTGCGGTGGACTTGGCACGGCCACAGCAGCGGTGATCCTGCGGCGCTGTGACAGCCGGACTGAACCAGGAGCTGCCAATCGGTAAGCAATGGCGCCAAGTGGCCTAAGAAGCTTGTCTCGAATTGAGTTACAAGGAGACTTCTTGTAAGTGATCAGCTCCGGTGATTTACACGGGTACTTGCAGCTGCTGAATGCAAATTGGCCCACAACGTCCCCAGCTTATAGGACCGATTCTTCCCTCCAAGGGAACCTCTACTACCCGCCAATCCGCGGCCTGGCCGATGTAACCGAAAAGAACAAGTCACCTCAACACGTGCCGATTCTTTCTTGATCTAGGAGATTGGTTGACTGTTGGTCTGTGAAGAGGCGCTGATCAACGCGCGAGCTGAATGAGCTGATTGTATGGATCTACAACCGCCACTGCCATCACTCAGCCTTACGGCCACTAACATGTTCTGACACTCCTTCTCGACCGCCAGGGATTCGGAAAGCAGATCCGACCAAAGTAAATTTAGTAAGATGACGTTAGGCCCTACCACGAGAGTGAGTCTGTGCCCGAGTCATCCCGCTCATCTGCTCCGTACTGAGGCAGTGCTCTAAATGCAACAACTGACAGGATCTACCAGGGTAGGAAGCGGGTAACTGTGTAACTCCACAGTTGCATTACGATTTTCCGGGGGAGGTATTATTATTAGCGAGGTAGGTATTCTGAAGAGTTTGTTTTCACATCTTCTGCTCTTCAGGCTGCAGCTGGGGTCAAGGGATGCTCTGTGCGACGTGGCCTTGATCGCCATGAATTGTTCGTGAACCTGCAAAATCCGGTTCCATGTTGGTGATGCTAACCCATGCATAGCCTTCCTGCTCAAGAACAACACGCCTTTGATGTTGCTGGCGCTGAACGATCTGCGTTGGGAGGTCCACACCAGTCTCGATGAGAACTGTCATTTTCAAACAGCACCCAGTCGGGTGCGGTGTGGGGATCCTGCGGCTTATTTTCGTTGGGGCAGGACTGCTCTGCGCTGCTGTGACGTCCAACCCCTGCAGTCAGAGTGGCAGCGTGTCACTAAAAGCTCAGGAGCTCAGTGGACAGTTTGCTATGCCAGCGCATCGTTCTGCCACAAATGTCTCACAATGTCCGCGGCGCTGGGCAAGTAACATGTGCTCGGTGCCACCGATCGTATCTTGTGTAATGACCAGTTGGATGACCCGGGGGTAACCTAGACGTTGGGCTATTTGGGGGTCATGCGTCTCCTGGTTTAGCGGGCCTCCAGCGGCCTTCAGCAGTGCAAGTCAGGCCACTCACTGTTCTCACGGCGTTCTCTGTCCCCAAGTTGTTGCGCCACGCAGGAACTTCTTCAATAGCCTAGGAATAATCATCAACTCTGTAACTCCTCAAGTTCTTGTGCCTCGTTTGAACATGTCGCTTGGGAGCTCACCTTTTCGCCACTTTAGCCATCTGTGACGCCATGCTTCACGATGTTTGGATTGAAAAGCCTCGTATGCAACAGGGATGATCACTGAGGTCTGCGGAGTTTTTGGTCGAGATACATCAACAGACTCACAACGACGCAGGACACCTCCCCCATATCGCATTGGAGGTTGCTCATCAAAGAAGGGCCCGGGTTCATCTTGAACGATCTCTTAATTGATGTTATCCCCTGCGCTGTAAGGACTGGCTGCTTGTCTTGATACATACACTCTTGATCAACACTTAGAGGCAAGCTTCCCGCCTCCATGAGCGTCCTGAGCACCATTAACGTCCCTTGTACCATCGTATGTGATCTCTCAGCTCGTGCTGTTGTTAAGATTTAGTAGCGTTGGTTCAGACTCACTCTGTTCAGATTGCCTCGGCCCTGTGTGGCATGTCGCTGGTCTTCCTGACTCTGTCTTCCCTGGTTTTGACTCCCATGTTCTTCGCCGGGGAATACAGACCGATAATTCTATGTAGTATCGAATATGGGACCGCATATTTCCCGAGGAAAGTATATCGTCACAGACGTCCGTTCTTAAACGGCAACATAATTGATACTCGGGGTTCGTGCCTGTACGTGGCCACGGTATTCGCTGGAAGAAGTCCACCGGTAGGGTTCGTGTCCTTCGGTTTGAATGGCGCAATGTCGGCCTCCTCTGGCCCGCTAATCTCATGGCCAGTGCCGTGGAAGGAGCAATGGCCAGATACGCGGCTGTCGAGGATCCATCGCCTCACCATGGGCTTGGTGCAAGCTCGCTGTCCATGGCAGAATCGCTTTATCTCGCAGAAGCCATCTGTGTCGAGGGTCAGGAGGCAACAGCGCCGGCGATATGTGTAGAACCTACTCACTACCGCATGCTGCCGTAGCATAGTAGTATCTCCCACATACACAGTCTCCCGATCGTCGATGCTCGTCAACTCTGCGATTCAAGTCTCCTCGAAGCTCGTCTGGGTCAATCATCGTGGATGTGAAGACTCTGCGTAGGACCGCCGATACTTTTTAGGTAATATGATTCACTACCACACCAGAAACTACGTGGGAAACAATATTAAGCCATTGAGAACTTGACATTGTTCATGCTGACTCCTTATCCCGTAGATTCCAGGTAGATCTCAACACAGTAATTTCTTTCCGCTCCTAGGCGAACGCCTTTCTTGCATTGCCCCTTCCTGTCCAGAACCTATTACCAAGTTATTGGGCCGCAGCAGGCCCGGACACTGGAGGCATGATGCGGCAAGGATGTGTTCCAGTTTTCTCCGTTTGGGTACCATTTAGCTAGGATGAAGACGAAGTCTCCAATAACAAAGTAGACTTCCAAAGCTCATAGGCTAGCAGACCTCACAAGACGGACGAGATTCTAAAGAAAAAGTCATTATACTACATTATCAAGTACAGAATAATTTACACGACCTTACGGATCCTGCACGTCCTTCTTTCCTTCGTCTGCTTATGCCATTTTCCCCACCGAAGTTTTTATACACTCCCTTCCCCACAGCTCTATAGTACAAGCTGTTCCACTGACTCGAATCCGGTTGCGAATCTTAGCTTGAGCAGATGTTCTCTTATCAAGCTATGATGACAAAATATGAAACAAAAGAAATTATGTGCAGAAACAATTACTTCCCTTCATGTGGTATTACAAGTACCAAAGCGGTGAACGAAAAAAAGAAAACAAAAAGAAGAAAAGAAGAAAGAGAGTGGTCGTCGGCCCGTGTTTTGTCTTCAGCGTACAACTATGTATGATCCTCAGGTCAGTAATGCAGAAATCAGTGATAAGTCTGACGGGTAACATACAACTCGGAAAACTTCAGAATATGATGAGGTCCTTATCATCACCATCATCATCGTCATCGAAGCACTTCTTGGTCTCTTTGACAGTCACAATGGGAAGCTGCACTCCGTCTCTCTCCTCGTTGTCGCTGGCGACCTCCCAATCCGCAACCGTTCGCGCAATTTCGGAGCTTGCGTCGCTGACATTGTCGTATGAAGAAGAGACACGAGAAGGGGGTAGGTTGAAAGCGGCCTGATGGCTTGTATGAGCGTTCCTTTCCCTCGGGGGGCTGACATCGTACAGGTCTTCTGGGCTTGATCTATTCCTCTCCAATAGAGTGTCATCCAGAACGCCATCGAGGTGAGATAGATCAAGCAGGTTTGAGTGAGTCGGGGTTTGATCGTACCTCGGGGGGAAAGCTCTGACAGCAGTGCGAGGGGTGACGATAGGAGAACGACGACCACGAGGTATCTGGCGGGCATTTGGGGTCGGTGTGCCAGTGGAACGCTCATCAGTATCCCCAGAAGCCTTCGGCGTGGGTGCAGCAGATTCACGATTACGGTGAGCTGTTGTAGAGCCAAAGTCGGGTTTCCCTCTAATGGCTGGGTTGTTAGTGCCAGGCGGGATGTTGTTACCATTGGTTATGACTCCATCAGCGACAACACGACCGCCCATTGGGCTGATATTGACTGACCGAAATTCTTCCCGAAGGGTTTCGTGCACAGAAACTGGCAAGGCGGTGTCGATCAGCCTGGGTGAAGTCTGTCTCTGCAAGCGTGCTCGGGCATCATCCTGGGCGGAATTGTATGCCACCCATTTGTTTCTCTGCACAGTGTCCGGCGTGCCATTTGTTCGTCTCTGCTTGTGGGAAGATCCGTTGCCAAGTGGTCTATGGCCTTGCATTTGGTCGACTTCGGGCTGTGGCATTCGTCCCATGAAACTGGGGCAAAGCTTTTCGCAGATACACTCATCTCCGCAGTCGTTTGAACATCTGTGACCGCAATGAAGCTTCCGCTCACAGGGCTTCTTACAGACCAGCTGACTGTGTGACATCGGATGGCAAAGGCGATCACATGGGTGCCCGCATTCTTCGAAATGGCCCTCGCACACCTGCCAACAACCGCCATAATTGCCCGCCAGGGTGTCGGCATCCATAATGTGGTTGATAGCCCCATGATTCTTGCAACGGATGGGCAGGCCTGATTGTCCTGGGAAATATCGACCTTGTCTTTCGAAAACTTGTCGAACGTTTCCCCACATGAATCTCGATTCAGGTGAGGCAGTCTCAAGGTTGGTAATATTTCCGAATATGTAGAGACCACGACGAGCACGACTGATGGACACAACACCACGGCTCATGTCTTCTACAAAGCCAGCAACACCGGGCATATTGGGCTTGTTGCTGCGAACAAGGGATAGGAGAATGATATCGTTCTCCTCGCCTTGATAAGAGTCCACTGTTTGGACCCCAATTTTCGCTTGGGCATACAAGGGCCTCAACAGCTTGGCGATCGTTTTATAGATCTTCTTCTTCTGGCCACGGTAGAAAGTCAAGATCGTGATCTGGTGCGCCTGTGTTCCGTTGTGCATGAGATATATGGCGAAGCGGACGACCATCTCCGCCTCCTGTGCATTGAATCGGCTCAATAGATCCGTATCCATGCTTTCTGGCCAAGTGTGTTGGAAGAGATAGTGACTGACAGGCATGCCAGGTATGGCCGGTCGGTAAAGCGGATCACGCACAATTGGATGGTCACCCAATGATGGGTAGAAGGGGTTGAGAACTTCGCGAATGGTGGTAATCATTCGTCGCTGCCTGTTGAGCATGGTGAAAGGAAGTCGCAGGTACGCTACGAGCCGCTCAAACATGGACACCGTGATGTTGTGATATGAACCGGCCAGTCCAGGCACGTCGGTGTAGGGATCAAGCTGCTGGTGATCGCCCACGAGAATAAGCTGCTGCAAAGAGGGGAACAGCGCTGCAGCAATGTTGGCCTCCCGACTCTGAGCAGCCTCCTCAACGAGGATGGTCTTTGCCTTCAAAGCAGCGAGTAGGCCTCGGTACTTTGACAGACCGGTGGTCGTGCAGCCAATAATGTGTATATCCATGGACTTGATACAGGCGACATCGCGCTTCCAACCATTGACCTTCAGGCTCTTGTACTTGCGGGTGTAGTTTGCCAGCAAGTTACAAAGGCCTTGGTGATGCTTTTCAAGCAACTGTCTCTGCCAGCATTCGTACATGGCACCTCGATACTTCTCCGGTACGTCGAAAAGGTCTCGCCTATTCATCTCGCGCTTCAGAAGAAGGCTTTCCTCATTATAATGTTGAGGGTTTGCGCCTCCCCATTTACGCGAGATATCTATCCAGGTGCCCTTCAAGACGAAAGAATCACCTTCGTCGTCCACAGCAGGATCGTCCAGGTCCAGCTGGAAGTCAGAAGTGTCAATCTCGTCGTCGTCCATGATCTCCTCATCATCAAAGGCGGGGTCTTCGTAGCGGCGCTGAGATAGGTCGACCATGGACTCGTGGAGCCACTCCGACATAATCCCCAAAGGCCGTCCCGAGGGCGGCTGATAGTCCCAGGAGGTATTCGTAAGTGACCCCAA
The DNA here is from genome assembly GCF_022829205.1 of Neoarthrinium moseri. Lineage (NCBI taxonomy): Eukaryota > Fungi > Ascomycota > Sordariomycetes > Amphisphaeriales > Apiosporaceae > Neoarthrinium > Neoarthrinium moseri. The sequence continues at coordinate 122,652 of NW_026055161.1, read as the reverse complement.
CTGCTCATTGGTGATGATCCCATATTCATGGAGAACCTTGGGATCGAGAAGTTCGTCAGCTGGAAACACAGATTCAATCATGTCGCCAAAGTCCCGAATAGCTTTCTTCCTTGCTGCTTCTCCGTTTTGGAAGTCCTTGTTGTGCGCTAGGATAGGTGCTCGTCGCCGGAGGTTGAACATGTTGTACTTCTTGATTTCCTCATCTTTCGATCTTCCTCCTAGTCGCAAAACGTTGTAATCCAGCTTCAGCAAGTGTGTCAGGATTTGATCAACGGCGTGATTTGTCTCCGCTGCTACAATGATGACCTCCTCGGTGTCCTTCCTCATTCCAGCCGTGAGAGTGTTAACAAGACTTCTGAGAGCTTGAACCGAGGTGAATGTTTTGCCTGTACCAGGAGGTCCCTGAACCATGGCAAGCTCCTTTGTGAGGATTCTATGGACTGCCTGGAGCTGAGAGTTGTCAAGACTGGTGTGGGGACCTATGTTGGCAGGGATCCCGGAGAGGATGTCGTAGTTGCGATACGGGCCGAGAAGTCTCTCACGCTCGATGCTGTCATCTGGCAGATGGTGGAGAAGACCAGATATGTCCATTTTAGGATTGTCGAGGACATACTGGGGGTTCTCATCAGCCTGGCTGCCTTGGACAAGATATTTGTCGAACGGAGTCTTAATCTGGGCGACGTGCTGAAGTCCGACCAGAGTATGTCTCACGGACTCGAAGAAACCACGGCGAGCTTCAATCATAACCAGCTCTTGATTAGGGTCTATGACTGCGTCAGAGATATCGGACCATAATATCTGAATGGTGGGAGGCTTCTTGTCTAGCCCATCTCTGATTGAGCGATCGGCAATGACAGCTGGCTTGCATATGGTCTCGAAGTTATCTGCTGCGGTAGAGATGGCCACGATGGTGCCTGGAGTAAGGCGACGCGTACGTGTCCAGACAATCTTTCTCCCGGCTCTTTGCGTGGAGAATTGCAGGCGACAGACAGGGCCGAGCCTGGTCATGAGGTAGCCTTGGACGAAGACCTACATTCAAGATGAGATGGATGCTGGGATGAAAGGACAGATTTTGAACTCGCCTTCGTGTAGACACACGTAAAATCGTCATCCATCATTACCGGGTTTAGCTTAAACTCACGTACTCCATTTCGGAGGGAGGTGATGCCTTCCTCTCGGGAAAGGCGATAGTGTATCTCAAGGTATCCGTTCTTGTCCGAGTAAGGATACCTTATGTCATTCTGTGGTACGTTCATCCGAATCTTCTCCAGGTCGTTGTCCCAATCTGGGTTGAGTTCCCAAGAGGTGGGAAGCTCCGGCAAGCTCCGCCAGTCACCGTAAGGCTCTGCAGGCTTCGACGGGCTGAAATCAACGTGGCTTCGTATGATGGACACCACGTCCTGTGGAGCCGCCTGGTCAGTTTGGTCATCCCGATCCATGATGTCGGGCTTGAGGGACGATGGAGATGGAAAGGATGGAGGTGGACAGGAAGGAGATGGGCAATGTGCTGATGGATTTGGGAGGGGAGGGGGGAGTAGTGTGCTACCTACCATCATCATCGCGCTGCCCTCGTCCTCCATCGTACAAAAATGTGGATGGTTAGCTATGGGTGAAGACAACAAAGGAGTGTCGAAGTATGGCAAAGATCGGACATTGGGAATAAAGCAAATACATCAAACAAGCCAGTGCTTACAGGATCTGGGGGAAAGCTTTTCCAAGATGAAACAAGTCTGAACAGAAGAGTGCAGCCAGGTTCTGTCCGCCGGGCGCTGGCCCAAACCCCACTGTCGGCGAGATCGAGGACCAGAGAGAGCACTGGCAAGAGCCACCCCCCAATATCGCCAACCGTTATGGAAAGTGACCAGTAGTGCCAGTGAGCCTCCTCCTCCTGAGCCTCCTCCTCCTCCTCCCAGAACCAAAAACCTTTCGTTGTTTGTTTCCACTCAAGATATCCCCTATGCCGTTCAGATGCCAATCAGGTGTGCTTTCAGCGTGCTTGATGGTTTGCATGGTGTTTGCTAGCGCTAACCGTGAAGGAGTTGCATGGTAGATGAGGCAGACAGGGTGAATAAGGATCAACACATAGACGTCAGAAGATCCTGTATCTGTACTTCACTGTTCTTTGTTCGGAGAGCCTAGAGCCCCCTTGCAGCTGGCGGTTGTGGAACGGAATCTGACGATGTTGCCTGCAGCCAAGGCGGAACCTATGCCAGCAGGCTCGATTGCTACACCAATGTTAAGCTACCGTTATAATGGACGGTAATAGGAGTAGATGAGAGCTATCGAGTAAAACTGCTGACTTACTGTGCAGGGGTGCTAGAGAGTCGTCTCACAGACATCCTTGGCTTCATTACAGCCTCCACAGACGTGGCTACCGGGATTCTTCAGCAATCAGTGTCAAACAGCAGGCCGATCTCATGCCGATCGAGGTCATGAAGGTGATACTTGCGATGGTTGTAGTGGTGGTAAATGCCGTGGCTTCATTTCTAGGCAGTGGTGTGTCGAAATTGCAATACGGTGAATATAGTTCGTCAAGAGTCTCCATGTGCTAAACAACAGGCGCATCAAGCGGAGGGTTTGAGAGTAGAAATATGCAAAAGACCGGCGAGATAGGAATTGTTTACCCAGCTGGGTAAGGGGATGCTCTGAGGGCCTTGTTGCCCAATCTTCAAAGCGCCCTTGAGGGGTGTCACCACCGTCTCCCCGCTTGCATAGTTGTTACTTCGATTGTCTGAGAGCAACAATACAAAAAGTACATTGGATTCAGATTATGAACCGATTGTGCAAAACAATGCAAATTTGGAGGACAAGAGTGGCTCTCTGTTGGATGGATCATCATATCCATGGCAAGCTTTTGATATCAAGTAGAAGGTCGTTACACCCTTTCAGCTTTATATATCGGGCAAAATCCATTTCACCATTCGTTCCTATATCAGGTGCAGGAGAGTGCTGATGAGATATGGAAGAAGTAATTGATTCTAGATTAGTGGCATCAGACTGATAGTAGTAGAAATGGCCAGAACAATGTACGGTGATATATTTGCCATTTACCTTGGCCGTCATGGCAATCCAAAGTTCAGAGGCAAAAAGGCTACGCCTAACAAGCAACATCTCGTCAAAACAACTTGTTCGTAATATTACTTTTCACAAAGCATTGTGACAACACATGAGGCAAATATATATTCTTAAATGTACAAGATATCTAATATATACAAGAACAGAAGTTCAACGCCGCTGAAAAAGCCAATGCAAGTCCCTCCCACCACGTAAATGCAATGAAGACTCCATTCATCATAGGCCGTACATGTCCTTCAGATCACTGCGTCGGTTGACGAGGCCCTTGGTGTAGAGCTGGTGTCCGATGCCACCGCGAATCTTGAGCATCTCCTTCGCGTGGGAAGCCCTGGAGGTCCGCTTACACTTGCTGGGTTGGGATCCAGAGCCTCCACTCCCAGTGCCGGTGCCGCTCCCACTGCCCACGCTGCCTCCCGTCAGAGCCAGAATCTTGTCCACAGCACGTTCGGCAGCCACCATGACAATAGCTTGGGTGTTGCCCGTGGGCAGGTCGGGATGCATCGAGGCATCAACTACAAACAAGTTGTCGGTACCATAGACCTTGGTGTCCGTATCAACGACAGCGCTGCCATTTCCAGTGCGACCGTCGTCAACGCCCATCTTGGTGGTGCCGACAAAGTGAGCACCGGTGGTGGAGGTGGATTTGAGGTTAGCAAAGAGTGCAGCGCCAGTGATGTTCGAAGGGGCTGCTGAGCCGTCCGACAGTTGGAGAGTGAGCGTTGAGTTGGCTTTGCTGGTCATCTGGACAAGGCGGTCCAAGAATACTTCGTAAGCTTCAACATCACCCTGGGTCTGGAGCCAAGGGGAGCCAGAAAATTGGGTGAGCTTTCCAGTAGTGTCAAGCACCACGTCGGCCGAGGAAGTAACGCCGTGGGTAACGTAGAGTTTGATTCTGATGGTGTTATCCTTCGGGCTGTTGCAGGTTCCTTGAATGTAACGGGTCTGCCCATCGCTGGGCGAGGTGACCGCGGTCCAGAAGTTGAGACGCTGACCAGACTGCGTGAGGAGTCCAGAGCCCTCAGACCAAAGAGAGACGGACTCCTCACTTGGGGTTGTGAAGTTGGTCGACGCGAGAGACGTGAGAGAGCTCTTGGTTCCGAGAGTGGCGGTGATGATTGTGTGGTCCTTCACCCCTTTGCCGACGGGCAGGTTAATCCATTCCGATGAGTCAGGGAGAGTAACGCCAGACGGAACTGTCTTGATCTGCTCGGTTGGGCCAATGCCGCTGTAGAAAAGGATTCTAGGGGTAGACAGCGCTCCAGCTGCGAGAATAACCTTTCCAGTCGTCTGCGTGACGCTGATAATCTGGTGAGTTCCATCTGCAAGCTCCACTTCAACGCCAGAAACCCAAGTACCATTACGCACCGCGCGGATCATCTTGGTATTCAGGCTCAGCTTGAAATTCGACATGTTCTCAACCAGGGGCAGATACGTCTTGACGGGGCCACCGCGCATTCCATTCTGGATGTTCCATGGAGGGTGGGAGAAGACGTCGATCTTCTCATTAGGCTCATTGATAGCGTCGACGGAACTGAAGCCATTGGCCGACAAGAACGAAGACAACACGTCGTAGGCATCCTGATCATACCTCTGTCCGTCGGCAGATGGCAAGTCGGTGGCAGGGTTACGAGCAAAGAAGCGCTGCGAAGCTGCAGCAACATCTGCCGACTTCCAGCCTGCAGGCCACTTATCGTCAAAGTCCTTGTCTTGGGGTGCGACAAACATCAATGCATTGACCATACCACCGCCGCCGAGAATGCATCCCGCCTGAGATGCAGTGTCCGTACAATACTCGGTGGTTTCAGCAGCGGATGACAAATAGTAAGCCATGGACGGCACATCGTACTGGGTGACGGAGGAGTTCCAGGAAAGGGTTGCCTTGCCACCAGTCGAATATGTAGAGGCACCACCACGTTCAAGCAGGAGAACGGATGCACCAGTTTCGGCGAGCCTGCCGGCAACAACCAGCCCAGCCGGGCCAGCACCAGCTATGATGTAGTCGTAAGTAGTATTGGAATGAGTGATCGGAGTAGTGCTGTTGCCAGGCACTGTAGAGTTGCCACCAGTTACGGGCGGCGTTGAGCTTGTGGTATCTGCCATGGCAGCCCAGGTGTCATATTGCGCTGACATCGCATCAGACAGCGTCAAACCGAAGCCTCCAAACCCAGCAGAGTGGTAGTTCAGGGCGGTAGACGCGTCAGCACTATCTGTGACCGCCGTGCTCGAGTACGCCCAGCCGAGGATCGGTCTGGCTTCGGTTGTCAGGAATGTGTCGTCGTCGTTTGTGATACAGCCAGCACATAGGAATGTAGCTGCGTAGTGTGTGCTGTTCACATAGGTTCCGGCGGCGATAGGATATAGATCAACATCACCAGAATAGACCGCGGGTGTCGCATAGCTAGTTGCCATTCGAGCAGAGGTCATCACGGCTTCACCATTGGGCCACGCAACCAACAGGAGCTTGTTTGCCATCTCCATGCCAAAGTCGAACCCTGCCCAGCCCGCTCCGTCGGTTGCAGGGGCGACGAGTTGAATGATCACATCGGTGCCGATGGTCTCGGGCAGGGCCATGCCAAACAAGTAACCCTTCCCATCACTGTAACCCGAGAAAGATATGCCTGTGGAACTGTCTGTATAGTTCAAGGTGCCGGCCGCTGAGGCGCCTAGCGCCATCGTAGCTGCGGTGGCTGCGTTGAGCTTCATGGTGGCTCACGTAGACCAAAAGAAAGAAGGTCAACAGAAAAGAATGGAAGAAGCCGTCAAGGCTGAAGAGAAAGGACGCGTTTGGAATACAAACGACTTGAAAATGAAATACAGGAAGCGAAGTAGTCTGAACAAGGGACAAAAACACAAGACCATCGTGACAGACGGGCATCAACGTGCAAATATATATATGAACCTGGCACTTACACGTCGAGCACGATAGCCGATGGCAAGGGTAAAGGCTTTGCCGGTCTTCCAGAAAAGAGCCGCAACTCTGGAAAACCTGCCCCCGGACCCTGCATCCTCCAATAGTATCGCGTGGAACAGAAAGCAAATGCCCGACAGTTGTCTGCTGCACCGAGTCTAACGTCGTTGATAGATGAAGTGTGGATGGGACCTCGCTTCTGGATGTCCAGGTCTCAACGGTCATGCGCTGATGTAAGTGGACATCCCCGCAATCTAATTTAGCAGAGGTGGGCTGTTTCAAGCGCCAAGGACTCATATAAACGAGTTCGCTTAAGATGAAGCTGGCGCTAGGTACAAAAGAGAGCCATGAAACGGGCCCACCAGCAGGATTGGTAGCCGAGAGTTGGGATGAAGCAGTACCAAGGGCGCAGAGAGATCTGAGGATCGCCACAGGCCCCCATTAAGAAGGTCTGGATGACGGAAAGCAGCGAAAATAGGTGATGTGCGTGCGTGGAAAGATCCGAACGTGGGACGACGACGACACCCACATCGATTTAGGGAGAACGCGTCCTCTGGCCCCGCGTGGGGACATTTTCAGCTGAACTTGCAATTTGGCCGGCTGAAAATGGGAGCCCAGGCCCACCGTTTCTGGGTCCCGGGTCCCCATAGTTAACACCCCCCGGCAACTTTGGAAGCACTTTTCTTGGCGGTCCATATGTAGTCATCCAAGTTCACCGCGCATATACCGTCCAGTACCTCCAGCGCGTGCATCAACGTCATCAACCTTGGCAGCGCATCCATGGAAATACTGAGCTCAGGTTGGGTGGCTTGTGCCGGTGGCTCAGTGTGGCTTTGTCTTGTATTCCATATTTAGTCATTTTCTTCCGCGTGTGGATTTTGAAAAGACAACGCTCCATTTACCCATATAATTGGCCCCTGCATTCTGGCGACCAACAACCCCTATTCTACGCCCTACGGAGGTGCCAGTCTTCTGGTCAGCCGGGTCCTATTAGACAAGGCACGTTGGCTTTTTCGTTAGTGACGAGAAAGACTGCTTTCGCTGTTTGGGCCTTCTGGGGTTTCACTGTCCTGAACACCACTCCAGGTTAATACCAAAAAGGTCAAGAACGTCTCGTGGCAGTGACCACAGCAAGACCAACGCAGAAATAACCGAATCAGACCAAAGACAACCTGTGCCAAGTCATATGACAGACAGTGAAGAGTTGCGGGCGTCGAGACTCTAATCAATCGCCGCCCGAGTTAAGAGCCCCGAATAGGTCGCCAGGTCATGGGAATTTGAGTACGTTGAGATATCCACTGGTTGTTGGGTGATACATGGACACTGAGGAAATCACTCCAGCAAGGTGTGCCGCACATAATTGGAAACCTTGGTAGCTTGGTAAAACCCTCCCGTCATGTCATGTACATTACGTCGCGACAAAGCTGTCGTCCAAGAGGTTGATTGACCTCGGGGTATTGGCGCCTACTGTATTCACGTTCTTGTATACCATTAGCTTTACAACTTCCTTCAGAAGTGCCGAAGATACCGTTTACTATGATAAGGACGTCAGGCCGGACCTCACTGCTCTTATCAACACCCAACAGAACCTATCTGCTACTTTATGTGATCAGCGGTACGTGTCAATGGATATGGAACAATGGCAAACTTGTGGAACTCAGTACGGCACTCTCATGAGAACCATTCAACATATACAAACATAATAATAACAATATAACTACAAATGGCATCAGCATAATAGCCATTGCTCCTAGACTCCCGTAATTGCTTCACGATGCCAAAGTCCAAAGACTTACTAGCTGCATTGCTCGTTGGACATGTTTCGCAGGCAAGTTCGCAATGGCGCTAAGCGACTTGTTCGCAGTGCCTCATTGCCAAGACAGTCTTGCCTTTCCAGTAGCGGTAAAAAAGACTTGGCAGACATTACAACCGATGGTAAAGATACGCACTAACTACTTAAGCGGTCTAGTACCGCGCTCAAAATGTATACTAAGCGGATAACTACGCATGGGACGCAACCGAGAAGTTCTTCGAGAATCTCTACGGTATCCTAGACGCGCAGGTCACTCCAAGAGACGGCGAAGACGACACCGCACCAGCGAAACCAACCAAGGCTCTAAACATCATCCTCGAGAACATCCGGCATGGTGTTCCTCCTAACAAAGACCTCTACGACGTATTCAAGTTTCTCTTCTTCTTCTCTGCTCCCTTCGGCACCGCGTCGCTGTGCGTAGAGAACCCGATCCCGGTTACCGAAGCCCGGCCACTGGTGTCACCCAGTTGATCCACCCCCAGTTCCCCGCCGGCACCTTCCCAGTCAAGACCCAGGATGGGGGACTGTGAGTACAAAAACGACGGGAAGGGCAATGCTGGGGCCTTGTGGTGTGGCGGCAAGGGACATAGCTGCAAGGCTCACGACGATTTCAACAAAGGCCGGGAAGGAGACCATTATTGCCGGGAACTGGGGCAGAAGACTCAGAGGTCTATAGAACAACGTGCTATTGTGGCTTGCGAGTTGTAGTATTATGTATAATATAATTTGTTAATGGTTGTTTTGAATAGATATATGTCATTCTCATTTTGCAGCATTGTAAATGGCATTGAGCTCTCTACATTGAGAGGTCTTCGCGATGAGGTACGTCATTGGTGGGATCTCGCAGGCAAGACTGCCAATTTATGCTACTTGTCGTATGGAGGTGTCGGCGTACAATGGAGACTGTTTTGGATCATTGCTACCAGTTTCATTATCTACACAATGATGGTCAGGTTTTCACGAGATAGCATCAAGCCAAGATATATGGCATGATGATGCCATTCCCAACCAATTTCAGTGCATGCTTTATCCAATGGGATGCTTCGTGAAGACCTCGGTAACTTCAAGCGGGCTAATTCCTTTGAAAAGGCGGGGAACCAAGAAAAATGTCCACTGTTCATTGAATTCAATATCCCAGTGATTCAGGACCCGGGCTTGAACAAGGACAAGGCTTTGATTCATTCTCAGTAGCATCACTGACTTGAAAGCCCTTCAGAGAGTTCTACAACTCAACGAGCCGAAAACAGGTTGAAGGGGATGACTCAGGTTCATACCATCAATAGCAAGTATCTACCTAAAGCAGATTGAAGGATGTTCTTCTCGAAAATGAACAGCGATGGTTAAACTTCTCTGGTTTTGTGAGCTCGATAAAGACAGAAAGCAGCAAGTCGTGAAAGTATTTCACATACTAGCGTGCACTTCCATGGATGGAATTGTTCCTAAAAGTTGGTTGTCGATCATGGACCTTGTCGGTTGTTCCCGATGTCAATATAAGGGCTGCAGACTATGGGAATGTTTGAGCAGCTCCACAAACTTGGTAGAATCTACAGCTGCAGCTAGTTCGGAAATCATCAGAGGATATGTAAGTACGGATATTCTTTAACCCCTGCAGTGATTTTAAGGAAAATTAGAAGGTCCAACCTGCACAGACCCTGCGTACCATCACAAGGCATTTGTGGGCAATATGATATATAACTGCTGCCGCATGCCAGTAAATATAGCTATCAGCCGCTTCGAGGATCATGGTCGCGTTGAGTTTGACGGCGACTGATGCGGCGTATCCGCTTTGCTTGCGATCGCTTAGTGCACGATGCCGGACAACAATCATATTCTGCCATGGCTCACTTCATTTGCAGACAACATTCAATCCCATCAGATGCAGCCGTCTGGTCCGTTTGCTGTGACATCTAACATGGGACCGCCCAAGGGCAGTGAGGCTCCAGTACCAGTATCCAAAGGCTTGGCAAAGTCGACATCCACATGGCTTCCAAAGAAGGGTGCCTCAATTTCTCGGCATGTCGATCGTGGAGCGGACCGAATCTCTCAGTTCATAAGCAAAGACGATCATTCTGACCATCAGGGGTGGGAGGAGGCCATCGCAGACCCACAAGACCCAGAGTACGCCACATCACCAACAGGCAATTAAGTGGATTTCCGAACCTGCGAGATACCCCAGAGATCAGAACCTCCAAAGATTGGTTCCGAGAATGTCCTGGAGGCTCTTCCGAGCGTTGTACCAGACGAATTCTGCGGCATCTACGTGTACGGAATCGACGAAGAGGAACGCCAGAAGCGAGCCAACCAGTCGATTTGTGATATCGAGACAACTTTCACGCCGACACTGGCTGTTTGCGTATGTTTACCCCTCACATCTTGCGAGAAGAATAGGAACCCTAATGGCAGCAAAGCATCGAGTACAAGGTGCCCAGCCTATACAAGCGAGAGTCTCGAACCAGCCAAGGCTGCATAGTCAGGCTGGTAGAGAATGAGGCGCTGTTTATCATCGACCGGAGGAAGCCACTTCCCATGCATGTCTCGCGTCCTTTGTTCCAATTGGTAGGATGTCAGAAAAGCAAGCTCGTTGCGAGTGCCAGTGACTACAATACGACCCTACTCAATCAAGAGATGATCATCCACTAACCGTTTTGATCGTCCTATGCAGGGATTCCTTTCAAACGATGTCGTCGAGATACGTCCATAGGCTGCCAGAAGAAACCGTTTAGTCCTTGGAGTGAAATAGTAAACATTGATCAGTCAGAAGTCCAGATTTTCGTGCGGCAAGAGATCTGCGTGTAGCGATTAGGAAGAAGCAGGAAGCGGAGCTCCCAAGTCCTCTCAAATATAAAAAGACCAGCTTTCACCCCAATCATGTTGATAATCTGCTCCTCGAAGTCACAGACGACCATCTAAGGATCTGCTAATCGATTTGAAATATACCAAACTCCTGATCCGAATCTCTTCACACGCAAACATGAAGGTTGGACACCCAGACTTTCTTTAGTTTTGACCAGAGACAATACTCAGCAGTAGCTAACGGGCATAGACCGCAACTGGCTCTCTGCTCTTGATTGCAGCGTTAAGCAATGGGGCAGTACTCAATCAACGTGCCGGAGAGACAGGAACCGTAGAGCCATACCTTGCACCTGGTTGTCAGATCACCGACGTGGCCACGGGTCTCTTCTGCGACTTTCCATCCATGTCACTCACGAACAGTGTCTGCCAAGATGTAACCTATCAATGCAGCATCCATCCGCCAACTTCATTCACTGCGGCTCTGGATGCTCCTACCACATCCAACTGCCATGTGGCCGTCTTCGCCAATTTCGGATGCACAGGTGATGAAGTGGATGGTAGTCGGCTGGGAACCACTCCGAGTTCTTGTGTCGAAGCGCCCTTCTTTGGGAAAATTGTTGACGGCGGTGTGCTGAGTGGTGGCAGTCTTTTGCCTTTCGGGTTCAAGAGCTTGAAGCTTGTATGCAATTAGCTTCAGGTCTACCATCTAATGGGTCGTCGTTCGACGGTCCCACCTTACATGACTACTCTAATAAGAGTCGATAGTCACATACATTAACCTGGATTATCCGCTGGGAAAGCCATTCACCTCTTGATGTGCATGAGTAACTTCCTGTGAATGTACAAGAGCTCTGAAATGCCAAGGAATGCCTCAGACTGTAGCAAACTCATGAGCAAAGATCAATACAATACAACTGTGGCAAGCTGTCAGTGCCAGGAGGCAAACTGCAACACCTGTCCCAGTCACAGGGGTCTTCAGAAAAATTTGATGAGTCGACATCATAGTTGAGTAAAGGATTACTTTCTTCATGCTCCTAATAGGGGTCACTTCTGTCCACTTACCTAATAGCTTCTGGTGTGCTAATGGTCGGGCCTTTGTCGTCTACTCCGTCCAGACCTGTCATTGCATTGGCTGCGTTGCCAAGGACTGGACAATAGCCTTGTCAAGAACTGTCAGGATGCATTGTATTCGAACAAAGCTTGATGGGATTTTTACTCATACCACTTCTGGCATCAATGGTATTGTGCCAAGTATAATAACCCCGAGCTTCCCACTGCCCTATGGCTTTTGTTCAGGACTATATCATCCTCACAGCACAATTATATTGTACGTCCCCTGGATCCCCTGGATAGCATCGATCTCAAGAGTCTGGAATTCTTGAAATTCGCCGGGGCGCACGAAACGGCAACTTCATAGCGCTTACCAGCTTCGTCTCGCCGCTCGTCTCTTCTCTTCCTGACCACAAAGATGGTAGGAAGGCTCTATATCAAGGTCCCAGCGACAGCTTACTTCGTGAAGGCCTCGTCTGCATCAGAGGAGCGCACATGCTCTCTACGATCCATGGAGCCCAGAAGAACCGATGGTACCCTGATATACCGGAGCCTGCGCGACGACACTGATCTGTCATCAGACTACGAGTGCGACACGGACAATGATGATGTAGACAATGATGAAAGCACCATATTGCCCAGTCCTGGTGAGTACGAGGCCCTCGCGTCGGGGAATCCCTTTAAAGGTGAGCATTCAGTGGGCGGCTCTAGTTCTTTCAGCGTCGAGGAGACCGCTCAAACCCAAAAGCTGAATAAGGGTCGACTTGCGGGATTCTGGGGTAGGGTCACCACCCGACAGACCGTCACTGAGGTAAGCAAGAAGCGCGAGACTGTTGAGGAGATCCTCATGCGGCTAAAGCGGGAAGAGGAGGAAGCCGAACGAATATTGGCAGCTGACGAAGAGGCAGCTCTAGACGAGCTGAGAACCCTCGGAGTCTAGGGAAAGCCTGCAGGTTGGGCAATGGGTCTTTCGCAGGGCAAAATATAGGTAGACAGATCAAGCTCATGTTTGACCATACGTTACCCTTTGATGGGTAAAAGTATGAAAAGAGCTTCATGAAACCATCCACCTTCAACAGTCTATGGTTGACTTAATACCAGGAGATAGACCACTGATCAGCCAGGCACAAGAAGTCCCTGGGTCATTCAGAGTTGACCTCGTTGGGGCATCACCATCTTTTTGCTCTATCCAGACCGTAGCCACTCATCAGCAGCAAGCAATTTACGAAAGTAGGCACATAAGAGACTTCAGCATTCAATTCAATGATATTGAATATTCTAATCTAACTTCTCCCACCATGCCTAAAATGTTCAAATCCATAAATACTAGCGTCATGACTCCGAACCATGACATGAACACATCCTTCGTTACCCTTATATACGTTCCGTTTCCTTCATTGCGTCCAACAACTTCTCCTAGAGGCTGGGGTCCATTCGTAAATGATGCAATCGCCAGGTTCCCTCGCGCGGCGTTGTCTGAAAGTGCCGCTTCATGTCATCACAGATCGTATAATACAATTCCCTAATTCAATGTACCGAAAAACGCCAGTTGTTTCCTGTGACATCCCGTTCACTCTACTGTGCCCAATCCATACTTGCTAGTCTCGTCCAGCGCACGTCACATTATACCGTCTTGCCACCACAGTCTGGTATCTTGATGCCATCCTTCAGGTTGCGATTGACGTCCATGAGACCCCAGTGGTCTTCCCAGTTCTGGGATTTGGTATTGAATTTGATCTTCCAGGGTTCGTCGAACATTTCAAACCAGAAATAGTTGGTACCGTTGTCAAGTGCAGGGCAGACCCAGTCGCTCAACAGCTGGTTGAGCTCATCGATTCCCGCGACGGCCTGTTCGGGACAATCCGTAATTGTCTCGCTGGCGCAGTCCATGCCGCCCTGGGACGGCCAGCCAATCTCCGAGATGACATTCTTTGACGCGTCAGACTTAGTGAACCCAGCATCGTGAGTGGTCCAGAAGGTATACGTCCATGAAGCCGCCTCTTTGGCATTGATGCCACCGAAGAAAGGGTGAATGTTTGACATGATGTAATCGCTCTTGGAAGCCAAGTTTGAGTCCCAGTTGTCACCTAGATCGGAAGTTGCGACAGGTAGGCTCAGGCCTTTGCTGGTGAGGTTTGTGCGAACTCCGTCTAGCAAGGTGCCGAGCTCTGTCAGAGTCATCTCCTCGCGGAATAGGATTTCGTTGGCGACAATGAGGCCTTTGAAGGGCGAATCGCCGTACGTGTCAAGAATGGTCCACATCTGCTCCAGCTGGCGTGCATTGGTGGTTTCATTACCATCTTGCCAAACACCCAGCCAGATCTTGATGTCGTTCTGCATCTTCAGTTGGTTCAGTGCGTGGATCGTCATCTCGGTCTGGTTACAATCGGTGCCGTAGAGGCGGATGACGTTGGTCAGTTGGCTGAGCACAGCGACGTCGCGGGTGATGTTGTTCTGTGAGGGAGGATTGCTCAGGCAGTCGGGGTATTGCGTGTTTAACGGTGTGTAGTCTACACCAGGGAAGACCTTGTGGAGGTTCTTGTTGTTGAGCAGGGCCTTGATCTCATCGGAGTTGATGTCCAAGTCCCCGTTTTCCTGTGTGTCTTCGCTGGCTGACTGACCTCCGCCACCGCTGCTGCTGCTGCTGCTCCCAGCCTTGTTCTTGTTAGCAAGTACACCGCCGACGACTCCTCCTGCAATAGCGCCCGCAATCACCAGGCCGACAAGAATGATAATCAGCCACTTCCATTTCTTGCTGCTCCCCTGCTGCTTCTTGATCCACGCAGATTGCTCCTTGGCGTCGCCGGCTGCATATCCGGATCCGCCCTTCACCGGGGCGTAGTGATCTCTGGCACCCATGAGCGCGCCGGCTGCTGCACCGCCGGCTGCTGCCCCTCCTGCAGCGTTGGCGCCTCGATTGCTCGTGTTGCCAAGACTCAGCATACTGTTCCGAGCCGAGCGCCGGGTGTACTCGAGACCGTCGTCCCCGTCATCCATAATGTCGTTGGGATTTACTTGGCCCATTCCCGGGTCTAGTCGTTGACCATATGCGTGGTAGGGGTCTCGGAAAGGGTCGCTGGCATGACTGCGTTGACTCCTGGCGGGTGTGCCAGCGCCGGAAGGTATGGCTCCTGCGCTCATCTGTCCAAGCGATGGCGATGAATCTTGGTATTGGCCATGACCACCGTAGGGATCGTGCCGTCCTCCTTGAGACCTGTCGTACGCTTGGCCGTACGTGTGGTCATAGCCTTGGTCGTAGCCCTGGTCGTAGCCCCGGTCGTACCCGTAAGGTTGCTGTCCGTACTGCTGACCCTGATGCTGTGATTGATCATATGCCTGTCCGTGGTAGCCACGTTGGCCATAGCCCTCTGCGGCCCTCATGGCTTCCAATCCGCTCTGTCGTGCGTTACGCTCTGCAACTGTAGAAGCGATACCAGCGAGACCACCCGCTGCAGTCTCGCCAAAGTTGTCAGCGCCAGGCGTTATGTTGCTTTGGCCGCCTGAAGTCCAAGCAGATCTGGCGTTGTCCTCGCGATGGAGCGGTGGCTGCGGAGCGCCTCTTGGGGAAGGTCTTCCTGCTGTTGATGCTGCTGCTGCTGCTGCCGTTGCCCCTACTCCTGCTCCGGTGGCGACTGCTTCGTAGCCGCGACTGCGTCGACGTTCGTCTCTGAGGCGCGTGAAGTCTGACTGCGGGTGTACGCCCGGGCGGTTTCCTGAGCGTCCGGGGGAGTCGAGGTTGGGGTTCCGAGACGACGAAGCCGGGTCGTCGTGGTAATATGGGGGAGGTTGTGCCTGGTAGGTGTCACTGCGATGGTGCTGCTGTGGGTACTGGTTGTTTCGTAACGGGGACGAGGACGAAGGAGCACGGTTAGGGTTATCCAACGGGGCGTGCTCGCCTGGGTCCGAGTCGAACGAGTAGCGACGGTCCATAGTTCCCAGACGCTGGTCGAGCCCTTTGCTCCGTATAGGGTGGCCTGGCACCGGAGGGCGCAGATTAGGAAGGCGGGATACGGGAGATTAGTGGACCAGGGAGTGTGCAAGTCTGAGATCTGATCCCCTCCAGGGCGGGCGGGTGGGTAGAGTGCAATGGCCCGGTCATCCACCAAAAGGGCTGAAGGTGGTGCTGGAGTCTCACAGTGAGGCAGAGGAGCGTGGTATATGTGACACAGCTGCGCCCCTTGCTGGGTCGAGATCGTTGCCCTTTTAGTGAGGGCGGACTGGGATGGTGAGACACTATGCGCTACTGTCCAAGTTGGCCACAACCGCAGAGGGAGCCAAAGCGACGCTGTACAACGAGCGGGCGGCGCATATAACGGCGGCGCTGTGCCCGTTGCCGACTCAAGGGGGTGACGCAGCGCAGTGGTCGCGGTTGGTCTCTTGCCAGCAGCCAAACGAGTGCCGTGCGTCTGGGCAGAGCGAATGTGTGTATTCGTACACAAATGATCGTGTACGGCTTTGCACGGCTTGTAGTGTGTGCAGTAAGTCGGCCCGTGTGTGGTGGGTAACTGGCTCCTTCGTACGGGATCAATCAGCTACTGGTCAACACCTCAGGTGATCGGGCGGTGCAAGAGTCGGCTCGTGTCCGTGGAAGGTTGCTGTCCTCGCTCTGCGGAAAAGAATGAACAAGTTCGAGAATTGGGAGGTTAGAGTTGCAGCTCGTATTTCGCGGCGCTGCGCTGCTCGTATTCCCAGGTTATTTTGCTCTGGCTCAGCTGCAGACGCTGACGCTGGTCTGTCTCTGGTTGCCGGGGAGCGGGCCAAACCCACAGGTGCAGCGGTGCAGCGCCTTAGCGGGCGATCACTCCGCAACCTGGGAGTCTAAACACCCACCACCGCGTGGGAAAGCTGAAAGCTTTGGACAACGGAGACCAGTCACCAGACGCAGACCAAGAGCCTGAAAGAAAGTCCCGTCAAAGAAGGCTGCTACCGAGAAGTCAAGCTCACGACGCGTTACAACCTACCAGTGCATCAGACGATACCGGTAGACTCTTCCAGAGTCTGAGATAGTTACATTCACTATTCACTACCAGTCGCATTCCAATCCAGCCTTGCCAACCTCCAGGGATAGAGGTGCGTGCGACTGCGTACATTATGGCAAGACAGCATCCCAGGTTGTGTGAGTGGTCTTGCTTGTCAAAAACCCCAGTTACCTAGTTACGTAGTTGGCCACGTCCTGGTGCCCTGTGTTGCTGCGTCTTCCAGGGGTTCACAAACAGAGTTCGCAGGGCATTTCCGACTGGCTTCCCTGGCTTCTTTACTCTGCCCTCCCCCAAAAAGTCCAATGGCGTGAGTCGGCAGGCGATCAGACGGCCCTTCTCCTGAAAGCGTCCAACGCCGGAGGATCACTGGTGCCGTGGTTGGCTGACCAACAAAGGGCGACGAACCGGCGCCAAATCCTGGTTTGTCGCCGTCGGGCGATCCCCCCAAGAAGAAAACAGAAAACAGGAACCGGCCCCCTTCTACCAACATCCAGTGCTATTCTTGGCTGGATAGCTGACCGCAACCAAACATCAAGGTGCGTGCGATATTTTTGAACGGCATTAATGCGCACATGAGGCGAGTCAGCGGGGTGGTACTGCACAATTCGCTATAGACAAGTAATTTCCGACGCTTGCTTCACACCCTTGGGCCCTCTTCACGCACAGGCGACGTTGGATCAACCTTGAAGGCAATTCAATGGGGCGAGGCACTAAAAAAATAACTGGTGAGAAGCCGGGCGTCCAGGGCGTCAAAGGCGTCCCCTCAGCCCCCTCTCTCTTCTCTATCACGAGTCCCCACCTCATCGCAGATGGGAGACCCTAACCTGGCCTGTTCCCTGCCAGCTCGTTCATCCAAAACCCAAAGGCCCCACGGGTTACATCATGCGACGGTCTCTTATTTGATGCAGGAACAGGACGACGGGGATTATCGGCCGAATCAAAAGTTCGTAGCAACACACGACTGCACCGAACTGAGATCTGCCCTGTCTGCCTCTCAAATACATACATAGTAAACTGAATACGAGTGTGCCTCCTTCTGGCCGTTCGAAGCCTGAATTACACAGTATCTGATTTCTGCCTCATCGCATAGCCACAAGAGCGGTCGAGGCATGACTGAGCCTTTGACTTTGTGGTATGTCCGTCATGCAATGCACGTGCAATTCGTCCCATTGACGGCAGCACGGCAACCTAACCTTCGGGCACGGGCAGGAGGACTGTCATTTCTCCTCCAGGGGCCGACTCAACAACACATCAGCCACATGGAGCCCTGCTCAGCCACTTAGAGCAAGCCACACCTGAGAAGATGCCGGGGCTCGCGGCGACAACCTACGAACACGCAAGAAGGAATATATCCGCTCTAGATAGTGCCAGTGGTAATAAAGTGTGAAATAGCAAGCAGTCAGAAGTATTAGGGGCTTTCTCTCTTTTCCCTTTCTATGTTCCTGCCCGAGACCACCAACCCAACGTGCCAAAAGAGAGTAGGGAGAGCAACTTGCTATGCTCGACACAACCTGCTATTTTGACTCGGCAGGTTACCCAGTATCATCTCACTCATCGTCCAGTCCTCGCTCCCCACGGCGTTCTGCGCGTAGAACACACTCCAAGGATCGTAACGCTTCTTCAACCGGTACAGCTTGGCGTACTTGTCCCCGAAGAAGGCCTGCCTGAAGTCCGGCTCGATATAGTCCGACTCGGACATGTACGCCCCTGCCCCAGGGGATACGTCGCGCCACCGCTTCATCCAGTCAAATGTCAACTTGTCGCTGGCCGCCTTGATAGACGCCTCGGGCATGGTGGGATCCCAGAGCGTGGCGGCGATCGCGTGCATCGCCACGTTCCTCCAGGCCGGGTTGATGCTGTTGTCCGGATAACCCGTCTTGGGGGCGGCGGCGATGTTGAAGGCGATTATGTAGGCACCGTCCTCCACCACCGACCGGATAGAGTCAAATGTCGCGTTGAGTTTCGTCTCGCTTTGCCAGTTAGATCTTGGGAAAAGACGGCTTGCCTGCCTGATCGTGGTACTTCCCCACGGTTCGACGGGGAAGGACGCGTACCACGCATCGTAGTAGTCATTGAACTCTGTGTAGGTCGGATTCACTTCGACCCCTATCTGTTTCCACCTCGAGAAGAGAGGCGCCACCAGAGCCTGCAACTCGGCCTTCGACATCCCGGGCGCGAACCACGGCCCCATGTCTGACATGAATTGACCCGGCCCTGTGGAGGTAACCCGAAAGTATCCATAGTTCCCTTTGTCCGCGTAGTCGACAAAGCCGTCAAAGTAGGCACGCAGGGCTCCCCAAAATTGTGATGCTGTGATATTGCCAGGTCCTCCCGTGGAAAGGACGTAAGTCAGTGTTGTGACTTTGATTTTCGGGAAGGCCTTCACGACGATTGAAGTAACGACGCCGTACGTTGAGCCTCCGCCACCGCAGAGCGCCCAAAAGAGGTCAGGATGCGACGATTTACTGGCCGTCACAAACCGACCATCTGCCGTGACCACTTCCATAGACAGGATCTGGTCCGCCGCCATTCCGTACATCGAGGAGAGGGGTGAGTGGCCTCCACCCAGGATATAACCGCCCATCACACCGACCGTACGACCTTCGCCGCCGACCGCCGTCACGCCGTACTTGTGGGCCGCTTCGTAGAGCTCAAAGGCCTGCACGCCAGCACCGAGCTTGAAGGCTGGGCCGTGGTACCCACTTTCACGGTATGACTCGAAGAACTGGACGTCCTTCAGATTGTGCGTCCAGAGCGAGAGCGCTCCGTAGCCGGTGGACTTGGCGCCGAAGTCGTGGCCCGTGTTCTTGATTACGAGACGTAGGTTCAGGTTTCGGGCTAGATTGACGGCAAGCTGGACTTGTGCCACGTTGGAAACTTTGACGGCGTAACTGGGATACCCGCCTACGGTACAGTGGCGTGTTGCCGTAGTATTTGGGAGTAGTCTTGGTGGAAGGCATGATTGGCCTTGGAACAGGACTGCATTCACTGACGTCGGATCTTGAGCGCTACGCTTTGTCAGTGTTTGAAGATTCCCAACTCTGTACAGCCGCGCTGGCTTACTGGTAGAGAGATCCATTGGTCCAATTATCCGTGAGAAAGCCGCATTGCTGCTGGTTGAACTTGCCAAAATCATCATAGCATGCCGCAGCGTAGGGCACTGTTTCGATCAAAGCACCACCAAGCAGGACGTCAAATAGTTTCCACAAATACCTTGGAGGCCACAGGAAGTCTCCGGGATAAGTCTTGCATCTGGGAAAGAATGTTCTTTTCGAAAGTCCTCCACTGGTGACATTATCGGCTGTTGCATTGTCAAAAGCGAAGAGAGTGATATTCGTCAGTTGCAAGTCGGTAAGATTGGCCAAAACGTAATCAGTCAGCTGCAGTGTCTCGCTATTAAACAGGTCTGCTGTGGAGTTCGAAGATCGCTGGTCAACAGATTCTAGGGCTGGCGCCACTATTGACTGATTCACCTCTGCTCTGAAATCAGTTTGAGGCCCAGAGATAGTCAATGAATGCCATCACTTACGCACTGTTGAATTATCGTTGTTCAAAATAGTCTGTGAAGTACCCAGATGACACAATGACAATCCCCATAGTGCCAACACAGAGCCGAAATTGCTCTTCATGGTGACAAACGTGTCCGGCGAACGCCTGTCACAGCAGATGGACTGGTGAAACAGAGCGTCTGCCAAGAACCTGTTACTCGCAGCGAGTTTAGCTGAGTTATACTCACCTGACACTGATCGTATATCGCACGATCATCCTTCAACTGCTCTGTAAACCCCAGGTCGTTCTGAATCAGCCTCAGAGCAGAAATTAGGGGTAGACCCAGGATCGCCACAGCCAGTCGGATAAATCTCCGATCGCCACGCAGTAACCTGGCGAAATAACTGCCAATGAATGCTGGGGTAGTACAACGTCGGCCGGCTTCTTTCCATTAGTTGGGCGACCTCCATTATGAAATGCGCTGGAGCGAATGAGGACCACGCCCTGCACGCACATCAACACGTGGTAGCTGAGACGGACACAACGTAGAATACCGGCAGATAGTTCACGTCCGGGCCGGCTGTTCGGGTAGGATAATATTTCGTGAGACGAAAGAGTCCTCTTTGGAGGTCTGTTGGTCCCTTCCAGACTGTGCGGGACTGCAGGAGATGATATTAGCCTGCAATATAATGGCGCAGCAAGTTAAATGAAGGGTCTGTCACCCCTTTTACGGACCACGAGGAATAGAACGATAATTATACATCTAAAGGAGGGCCAATTCAGTTTTCCTCTTGGTTTTACCCGATTGGTCAAGGCCTGCTATGCAAACGTGTGCGAACCGTTCTAAGTGGTCAGTTGAGATCAGCCTATTCCGGAGGCGTGTCTTGGTCTTCGGATCTGCAAATCAATCCATCACGACTTTGGGTGGCCATTCTTGCTTTTCTATGGGTGCCATACAGGTAAAGGCCATGCAATGAGGAGAACAAGTATTAGACTTGCCTGAACAATGCTGATCAGCTAACCTAGAGGCATACTCAAGCTAACCACAAATTTGCAGATATAAACAGGTTGCTGCCTAGATCGTAGAATTGACTGAGACGATTGTCAGGTGCTCTCCTTTGAAATGGGTGTCTTCATTGTTGGTCTGGTCTGCGAGTGGCGTTGACGGAAGCATGATGCACGGTGTCCATGGGAAATTACAGGTAGTATGATGTTTCACGCAGGCCTTATCGACCCTAGGCAATTTGTAACAAGTCATTAGCACAACTAAAGCCAAAATGGAATTCTACAAAGAATTGATGTTACGCCAGCACGTGTTTTAGATCATAGGGTCGAATGCCGCATTAATCCGCACCAGTGATTCTTCTACGAACTTTTTTCCGGAACCGCCACTCCGCGTCGGCTGGGGGGAGAATCCCAGAGATGAGACAGTTGCTTTAGTGTCCGTTACATCCCGAGTGACCAGAATGTAGCAATGCGAAGCATATGTACGCACGGCCGGCCGTCATGGTCTATAGAAATCCATGAGGAATGAGATGTGTGAAGCGTACGGGGCTACATGAAGCTTTTCTCAGCAATGAATACCAGCCTTTTCGAAAGCCAACAGGTTTTTACTGGGGAAACAATGGATCAAGCGTATGCTGTGGACCATTATCCCTATTCGGAGCTACAACATGCTGGCTTCTTCATCCTATTCTTCTTCCCTGCGCTGGCTCTGATTGTGGTGATGATGCGGATGTATAGTCGGACAAGGACCAAGCAGATCGGATGGGGTTCGTATTGTGCCTAGCGAGTCTGCAGTGTTACTGATCTTCTAACGACCGCGCACAGACGATGCATTGATTTGCATGGCCATGGTAGGAGCACCCACGCAATACGAGCTGCTACACTAGCTGACGCCTTAACAGTTACTGTCAATTGCGGAGACGGGGGCTTCATACATGGGTCAGTTGAATTAGCGATGACTTGAACTACTTTACTTATTATCCATTTGCAGGTATGCGAAAGGCGTATTTGGGCGTTCACGTTTACGACATCCCGCCAACGGCTGATATGGTAAGTTGACAGTCGCACCAAAAGCACCAGCACTGGCCCGTCTCGCATGGCCCTTTCATCTCTCCAGAACATTTATAACTCGGCACAGAATAAATGGCTTATGGTGTCTCACAGAGTCAAGGGCTGTTCTGGAATTACGTGATACAGACGCTCTACAACCCGATTCTTGCCTTGGTCAAGAGCTCCGTATTGTTGTTCATGCTACGGCTTGGAGGCCACCGGAAATCTGTTCGCTACTGCATCCACGGACTCAACATTTTCAACATAGGGCTTATGGTTGCTATCTTTGTCACCGTCATATTCCAATGCAAACCCATATCCTATTTCTGGGGACGAGTTGCCGATCCTGAGTTGCAAGGCACATGCGTCAACACTGGTGCATTCTATGTCTCAACTGCAGCTCTGACAATTGTGACTGATCTTCTGGTACTTGCGCTACCTTTTTGGATATTTCTGCGACTCAAAATGGCCTTGAGAGTCAAGTTGGCGTTAATGGCAGTCTTCCTCCTCGGCGGGGTGTAGGTAACGAGGCAACCT
Organism: Neoarthrinium moseri; assembly: GCF_022829205.1. NCBI lineage: Eukaryota > Fungi > Ascomycota > Sordariomycetes > Amphisphaeriales > Apiosporaceae > Neoarthrinium > Neoarthrinium moseri. The sequence continues at coordinate 99,953 of NW_026055161.1, read as the reverse complement.
CAAGATTGACAGAGCTGACTCCCTGCAGTGTAACAGTCGTTAGCATTCTTCGCCTCCAATGGATAGCCGAAACTTCGTTCTACCCTTCGCAAGTCGACCCTACGTACGATATCCGTTTCACGTACTCTGCTGCCGAGACCAATCTGGCAATCATCACCGCCTCAGGGCCTGCGTTGCGCCCCTTGTTGGTTCGATGGTTCCCTCGATTCTTTGCGTCGCTTACTGGAAACTCTATTCCCAAATATCCGTACAGTTCGAATAGATACAACCTTAGCGAACGATTGGAGGCGAGGACGAAGTCAACCAGAAGTGGCCTAGCGGGTCGATATGGCACTTCATCATACGCAACAAAGGATACCGAGCGGGGGGCCCGTGTGCGAGACCAGTCCCCAGCTACCAGCGAGGAGGAAATTATGGCGTACAGTGGAATTATAAGGACAACCGAAGTCAAACTCGAGTTTGGTCATCCGCAATCGCCCCGAACAATACAAAGCCAGAAGAGCCAATTGCATCCGAGCTTTTGAAACCCCTTTATCACATGCTGGTCCTCCTGCGGCGTAAGAAAGGTAATTCATTACATATCCTAGCTTACGGACACATTAATGGAGCTCAGAATAATCAATTTATTTCTTTCCAGAAATTTGTTTGAGAACCTTCCTCCTCTGGGACAGCATATGCGTGTAGAGAAACGGACCAGCTGTGGACGGCAATTAATACACTAATCTCGATGTTGACGTTTGAAACGTACCGGGGATGTAGGTTAATAGCCCCAGTAGGAGATAACCTCTGTAAAATGGGTGCATAGGTGTCTCCTGGATTAGGCTGAGATATACCAGACCAGCTTCACTCAGTAGTCCCGCTGGGTACAAGACCAGGAATGCATTGTATCTGAGAGTTGTCAGTAACTTCCTGCCTCAGCAATGAAGGTGGGCAAACCTCAGCCACTTAAGCCAGTTTGGGGTGTCTCCATTCGATAGTTGAACCACAAAATATCCGTAACGGATCATCTCTGAGCATCCCCAGGCCAAGACACAACCCAGAAACTCCCATGCACCCCACGAGTGACCAACTTTGTTGCCAACAATGATCTCTGGAAATTTTACCATTACGGTCCAGACTACTAGATTTTTGCCACCGATCTGCAGTGCCGTGGTGAGGGGCGATGCTCTGACGAGTCCCAGAGCCGCATGGAGTACTTCAAGCAGTGCCAGCGTCTGCGTGCCAGCAAGAAGGGGCATAATCTCGGCGTAAAGCTGGTCCACATTTGACTGTGGGTATGATCCCGACAATTTGGCGAGGGTATACAGCGTCAGATACCCCCAAAGAAGAAAAGACATGGCATTATAAGCCAGCAAATAGACGGATTTGGCCCCCATTGTCGTTCGTTTCAGGGGTTCGAAACGCTAAGATGGTGTGGCTTATGGTTGGTCCCAGCAAGGCTGTACTGCTCCACCAAGCTGCGTCAATGCCAGAATTTGCTAGCAGAAAGGAAAATGCACAAGTAGTTCTCCCAGCGAGTTTCACTGTAACAACTTCCTCACGAGGAATAGAGGCTTAGGTTCCTTCATTTGTAATGAAAAGTGAGATTAGAACGTGAAAGCGGTCAAGACTGGCAGATTAGTGAGCGAACGGCCCCGCTGCCCAATAGAGTCGTTCCCCCGTAAAACCAACGCCGTTGGCCGCACCACGTACGACAACGGCTGAACAGCGATGCAGGGCTAATCAACAGCTGCATGCGAGTCTCCTGCAGAAGACTTCCTTGTATGGGTTGCAAGTTGAAAGAACACCCAGATATCCTTCCATATGCCGCGATGGCAATCCCTCCAAAGGTAGCGCTCGTTGCGCAAGCTTCTGTAGTGCATCAGTGTCACATCTCGCAACGCCTATAATACGCGGTATCGTTTGTTGTTGTTCTTATTATTGCTATTTGGTGATGCCTTATCGTTTAATAGTTTCCTAGCATCATTTACTACAGAGTTCTCATCACTTTGACGAACTGAGCGGTGTGCGTGGAGTGTCCCAAAGTCTAGGACCGTTTGACCTGTTTGAGAATCTGCTAGAATATGTCGATATCATATTTCGATAACCTTTTCCGCAGAGAATCTTATTGTAGAGATCAAGTTCAACTATAGACACACAGTATATATCCACATCGCCAGAACATACGGGCATATGAATCTCAAAAAAGCCCGGGAAAGTCAAGCATGCCTTTCGTCATTCTTTTGTGAAGTAGTACCAACGGTGCCGATGTTTAGCGAGATTTGTTTTATTATTGGATCTCTCAATCAGTGGTACAGTACCCCAAGTGGCACGCGGGCTAGGTAGAGGGACCCGACGATGGTTGACTTCCCTGCAACAGCAACACCAACCCAGACTGATGAGATATCTGGTCCAAAAGACCACTAGTGGATATTGACTCGTACCTCAAAGACAGAAATCCTGCTTAGCCATCGAGGCTGCTAATCATTGTCAAAATACTACCTGATGACTTTGCTGACCAATGGCACAGTAAAGAAGGAAGTGCTCTTGGCACATTCTGAACTGGAATGGTGCTTCATGGCGCAGCACTTGAATTCATCCAATTCTTGATTTTCTGGCCGAAGTCTCCTTTGAGGGCATACCACTGCTCCAAATCAAGGTTGATTGATCCAGAGGAAGTCCAGATAGTTACATATTCCAAGAACTCCTTACGACTTACCATTGGTGGAACCCAGAAAATACAAACGTAGTCGTTGGGCCCGTGACGTCAGGGTCTGGTATACAATGCAGCGGTACGTTTTGACGCTTAGCGAGCTGCGCGGCACCCCGACGCACTACATGATAGCCTCGAATCGAAGAATTTCTGTACGTAGGAGAGGACATTCACAACTACCTGTCTGCAGTGTAAGCTCAGACGGACCAATTATCTTGCCCTGTGGCTACAGGCTAAACAGGGGTCCAGACCACGCACCCCGACGCAGTCTCACGCTTCTAAGCGATGTCATCCCGATTCGGACGATTAAGGAACCATTTGGGCTATTCTTGGAGCTAGAAGCTAATGGTTCCCGTGGATGTACTCTGTGTTTGGCCTTCGGTTATGCAAGTTTCCAACGTTCTGTGGCCTGAAAGGTATGCAACATGCAACGGCGTTCCGGAACCCTGTCAAACCACGCGACAGATTTCGGCTACCGTGTATGGATCCTGTGCCTCCGCAGTGACCGTGTCCCATCGAATCATAGAACCGCAGCATCTATTGAAAGACTTCAATTCAGCTGTATGCAACTCTTGGCGACAACACTACTAGGCTGATGACGTAGATCTTTCCCATTAGGGACATGACCTTGCAGTCAATAAATGTCAGCTCACAGCCGCCAGAGCTGCAGCTGTGCAGCCTGTTCTTGGCAAGTTATATGGTTGCAAAGCTCGTGCATCGGGGACGTGTAAGCGGTATCATATGGTTATGATGTGCAAATTGAAGATAAAAGGAGGCATACCTCTAGGAAACCAAGGGACTTGTTGATGCTAACGGTGCTTCTCCAAGCCAGTACGCGTTTAGGCAGAATTATAATTTGTTGCAGAATGTTATCCATTGGCCAAGCGCTTACAATTACCACCCTACTTGCAGGGGTGGTCTTTGGAGATACATGCTCCACTGTGCAGTCGATCTCGTCGATTGAAGTTTCCAGTCCACTTTCGTTGTCATATATTACCGAGCAGGCCGATTACTGGTCTTCTTCTTGCGCCGCGCTCACGCCCTCCTGTATTATCTTCCCGAAATCTGCTGATGAGGTCGCCACTGTCATCAAGGTTCTGGCTGATAACGGCGAGACGTTTGCCGTCAAGTCTGGGGGCCATAACCCCAACAACTACTTCTCTAGTGTTGCGGGTGGCCCCCTGATCTCTACACAGCGTATGGACCAGGTGCTTTTGGATCCTGTGACCGGCATCGCACGTGTCGGGCCCGGTATCCGCTTGGATGAGATTGCTGCTCAGCTCCAAGGCACAGGTTGGACTTTCGTAGGTGGTCGAATCGGCAACACCGGCGTTGGCGGGTTGGTGCTTGGTGGCGGTCTGTCTTACATGTCGGCACAGTATGGGTGGGCTGCCTCGTCCGTCCTGGAGTATGAGATTGTTCTCGCAAACGGAACTGTGGCAACGGTGTCAGCAACTCAGAATGCGGATCTGTTCAAAGCTCTCAAAGGGGGTGGGAACAACTTCGGTGTTGTCACGACGTATGTGTTGCAGACGTATCGTCAAGGCAACATCTACGGGGGGAATCTTGTATTTCTGCGCACGCCAAAGACAGACGCCGCGCTATTGAAAGCAGTCAGAGACTTTGGGGAGTACAACCAAGATCCCAAAGCTGCTGTCATTGTCACTGCCGAGCGATCGACGGCCAGTGCTATTGACTCTTGGATTCTCTTCATTTTCTATGATGGCGTGAATGTGCCAGAAGGAACATTCAAAAACTTCACCGACGTTGGCCCAACCCTCAACACTTGCCGAGTCCAGACCTATTCCGAGCTCATTGGAGGGAGCAACTGGGTCATCGTTAAAGCCTCAGTTGTTGATATCGGCACCGAAACCATCCCTCTCCCCTCTGCTGAGAATGGGGACTTTATGGATGAGTTACACTCTCATTGGCGCAACGTCTCCGGTACTGTGCAGTTGGAACCCGGGATTGTCGCATCTATTGCCTATCAGCCATTCCCTCGGCGTATCGCTCAAGCTGCCAAAGAGCGAAGCCCTGATCTGATAGACTGTGATGACGATGTGGATCGCATGATCATTGAGATGAACTACAGCTTCACTTTGCAAACCGAATACGAGAAGATGGCTGATACTTTGGAGGCGACCTACACCGGCGTTCGTGAACGGGTAGTAGAATGGCAGAGTGCTGGAAAGCTGCCTCAGGCGTACTTGCCAGTCTTCATGAATTATGGCTTTTACCGTCAAGATTATTTCGGGAGACTGAAGCCAGAGAACGCCGAGTTTGCAAAAACTGTAGCTTCTCAGGTGGACCCCAAGGGCCTGTTTCGAGACAGAACCGGCGGTTTCCGGCCCTAAGAAGCAAACATGCTCACGAATGCCAAATCTTTCTATCTTGAAGAGGGTCCAAGATACTCTCTTTCCCCTGCTTGGAGACTTCAGGAGGTACAGTGATTTTTCCTTAATCGTCAGGAGGAATGGCCTATCGAAATGGCACTCATATCATGCAGATCATAGCTAGATCCACTAGACGGGGACAGTTGTGCAATGAAGTAGTAAAACCAGGGTCATCTCTTGGTCATATTTTGCATTCGTCCGATTGGCTTGTTTTCGCTTTCAAATCATCCCCACGTATCTAAGTATGGAGTTTGCCAGCCAAATTATCACTCCCTCGTGAACTGGATTGCATCGGAGCTGACATATATCGTCCCTTTCATCAAAGGTTGATATTTGAAAAATGGCTTTTGCTGAATGATCGAAATATATAGCGCCTGGGCCGTGCTAGATATGCTTTTCATCCTTGTTGGGAGCGTCAAGCTTTGCCCCCTGGCCATGAAAGGTATTGTCACTCTCACAACGCTCTACGCTACTGAATGGGTAGGAATGCGACGCGTTTTCCGTACTTCTTGCCAAGACAGGACTCGATGTTTCGTGACGTTAGAGTAAATCAGAGAGAGAGAGAAAAAAGGCAGCACATCGCTCTAGGTAAATACAGTGATGTTTGGATTCCTTGTTTTCTGCCAGTCCCTCCGAATGCTCTCTGAGGGCACAACCATCGCGCAAAAGATCACAAATGCAGGGATTCGGTTCGTTGTCATCATCAACAACAAGGGCAAGAGCTTTGCGGGGCTGCAATATTCAATACCAGTTGGACAAACGCAACAAGCACCCATCCTTCTTAATACCTTTATCAACTTCCACTCAAAGACTACACAAAACCCTTCTTTTTCATCCGACAACCCAAAAAACCGTCCATCACTGCACAGCCCAGCAGATTCAATCATCCCACCATCAAAAACCCCATCAATCATCCAAAATGTCTGGCAACAAGACGACCCTCACTGGCCGCGACCTCGAGCTCGCCGGACTTGTCTGGCAGTGCTTCGATACCGAGCCCAAGGTAAATTCTCATCTCACATCTTCATTCCTTGACCTTCAGTTGTGACATTCTTAATTACTCATCATCGCCTCTCTATCAGATCAACTATGCAAAGCTTGCAGAACTTGCCGGCTTCAAGAACAGCGCTACAGCATCCGCCTGCTGGGGCCCTGTCAAGAAGAAGCTGATGGCTGCTGCCGACAATGGTGAAGGCCCTGCCACCACCCCCAAGTCGGCCAAGCGCAAGGCGACCACCAAAGCAGACGACGGCACTCCGATCAAGAAGGCTCGTACCCCAAAGGCCAAGGCCAAGGCCACCGTCGATACCACCCCTGCCGAAGACGAGCCAGTCAAGGATGAAGAAGATGTTGACGCCATCGATGCTGAGGCCTAGACGAGTCGCCAGACCATGCAGATATTCCAGCCCGGGAGTTTGATATCGCAATTCGACATGGACGACACACTAGGGCGAACTTGGGAGCGTTTGTAAGTTGGCTGACTGCGATTATATATCTACAGTGACTGACGAATATTTCTCTTTACATCCAGCTGACGTTCCCACCGCAATGATTTAATGTTGCTGCTCGTTTTGAGAATTCAGGAATGAGACAGCACGGGAGCAGTCTCTCGATGGACTCAGCAGTAAGGTAGCTGGCAGCAGTCAACCTCTCGAATGGTTTGGAATGGTTCGGTCACAGGCCGTATGTAGTCAGACTGAAATGTCTATTCCCTAAACAACCTGTATCGATGATCACACTTTCATGAAACAACGTAGCGTCGATACAGACTCCGTTCGTGCCTTCCGGCGAGCTCTAACAGGCTATTCCAGCGTTCAGCTCACCTGGCACATCCTAGTGCCGATACAGGTTCCGTTCTTGCCTTCCGGTGAGCTCTAGCTGCCTGTTCCGGCGTCCGGCTCCATAGTACAGTGATTCCTCTCTTAGTAGTTACTCATACATGCATCAGTACGCATCATCGATGCCATTTGTCGGCTTCGTGTTAATGTGAGAACATCAACCCGACAGTACCGAAAGCGATTTCCGATACCAGTTCCTCCGTCACTCGTACTGAGGCGGAATATCATTCGCCAAGTGGAGGTCGTTGTCAACACTACGCATGAAATGATGAGCAGCTGCGCGGAGGGCTTGGTCCCTCTGCCTGCTCTGCTGCAGCTGGTTCATGTTGGCAATTCTAAGCTGCTCAACTTCTTGGTTTGCCGTGGCAAGCGATGCTTGCAGGCGTTCAACCTGAGCCTGGAGTCCACGGTTCTCAGTCTCATGACGCTTGGCAGCGGGCTAGTCCGGGTGGCTGATCGATCGACGACGCTTAGATAAGCCGCCGGTCTTCCAGTCGGGAAGAATGGCATTCCGAGCTTCGGCGGTAGACTGGGGACCAGGCAGGTGAGGCAACTTCGCCAAGTCTGTGTCTGATCAGAAGTGTTTCTATGTTTGGGATGTTCTTCGCTTACCGAGATTCGAGATGTCTGCGAAAAAGGCCTCTGTCAAACTCTTGTGCGGATCCTCAGGATCGGGCATGGTGATCTTCAGCAGCAAGGCATGTGTTCCTTCATGAGATCATCCATCTCTCGCATGACCAGGGTATATTTCTGGTCAGGCTCTTCGTTTTTGTGAATGATGTGGGGGTTTCTAGTGATGGCGAATCGGATTTCCCCATCAACCAACTGTTTGAGAAGAGTTGGTTGCTCGCTGGGTTGATCGGCGTTGTTCTGCAGGAATCGTTTGCGGTTGAACTGGTACGCGTCGACAATGTGTCGTAAAGTCGGAGCATACTCAACATGGTCGAGGTCAAACAACTGGCAGAGCTGATAGGTGACATCGTTCCAGATATGACGAGGATTGAAGAGAATGTCGTTTGCGGGCTTGTCGCGAATGGAAAACCTGCGCTCTTGGACGCATGTCTGTCCTTGCTATTTTCTTGTACTTTAAGTAAGTGCGCAACACATTTTCGGTCTTATTTCGCTTGCATTATGCAGTCTCCATTGTTCTTTATTTGGGTATAGTATTATGGTGCCGTGAGTTGAAGCACAGAAATATCAATCGAGCACAGATTTTCAGGGAAGCCATAGCATTGTTTAAAACTTAAATAGTACGTAACATAGTTCTGCGAATAATAGTATAGTTTTAATTATGGCGCCAGCCGCTGCAGATAGTTTCCACGTAGTATGTGTACATTTACTACAGAGCCACTGGCATCTGTGAGTTTCGAGGCATTTTCGGGGAGTTTCACTCTCCATATCAGGCAGGTCCGCAAGGACCAGAAACGCCCTAACTCTCTATTACGATGTCATACTCTTTTGGAGCAAATATAAAATGAGCTGGAAGTAAGAGCTGCGACTGTACGGGCTTGCGGTGTCGAGCTCAAGCGCACCGAAAGCACCTGGCCGCCCCTTAAAGTTAAAAATAAACATATTTACCTTCACAACAGTAAGGCTGTGAATAATGACATTTTCAAAGTGATTTATTCTTCTTTCGGTAACGTCTACCCACACCGACCAATCTCAACCGGCTTCTTCATCACTACCATGTCCGCATAAACGGCAACCTTCTGCTGGTCTAGCAATGCCCGAGTTGTCGCCGTAAAGCGTCTTAGTGCTAAGGCAATATTAGTAATGCCGCGTATTCGAACCTAGATGGATAGGCCTTACACCGCAGGAGCTGCAAGAGCAGCCGGAGCAAGTGCCGGAGCAGGATCAAGCAGAGCAGGAGCTGCAGATTGAATTAGTACAGCTCTTAATCAATGCTGACACCGCAAGCTACCTATGTATCTTGCAGTTTGGGTCTCAGGTGTCCATGGTTCACATACCAGGCAGGCATTTTGATGGGGGGTTTTTTTTGCGGCTTCGAGAGTCGAAAATATGCAGTTGAAGTATGTGTTGTATTGGTGATATCAGTGTTGCAATCTGGTTCTACAATGAGGTGACTTTACAAAGGTCGATTATGGCCCGTTTTATACTTCGTCCCGGGAACCATCCCGCGGGCGTCCAGGACTTTCAGCCCCGCTCCCCTTTCCGATTTTATTACGAGAAGGCCATATCTTTCACATCGGAATACCAACTGCGTAAAGCCGGTGCCGTGGATCGTCCTTCCCCTCACCTGTGCTTCCAACAGAATCCCTTATCACGACCACATGGGCCAATGGAGTTGAGCAGTCCGACGCCCATCTGACATCTCGCAGCGCGTTGCGCGACTTTCGGTCATGGATTCGGATCAAGCGTGGGGTGCGGCCAATAGGAGAAACGTGGGTGTCCCCGAGGCTTACGGGACGTGTTATGGGGTCGTCGGCTCAGGTGATGGCTGCTGGGCAGGCTGGGATCGGCCTTCGGGGTCGGCCGGGCACACATCCTCGATACTCGTCAAGGTGGCAATACTATGCTGGAAGTAGCTTCGAGTGCTTCACTAGCGGCCCGGCCCTGCATCTCTCGGCTCCACTCTCGCTTGTTGCGCTTGATTAAGCGGCACACATCTCATGGCACACATGATGCTGTGTCTGGTGGGGTCTCCTTGGAGATGTTCTTGGCCAGGCAGTATGACCTTGAGCATGGCTTTGGTCAACCGTGACTGGCCTGCTTAGAAGCACGTGAGACTAATTCATGACTAGCCGCCTACCTTTATGTTCAGCCTCGTTGGGAAGCCAGTGGAGAGAGGTGTTTAGAAGTCTATCAGGGGTTGTATTTTCTGCGTCTGCAGAATGATGTCGCAGCCACCGGCGGCATTGTGGATGGAACGAGCCGAGGCCAGTAGAAAATCGCGGTCGTAGGGTTTGCAGGGTGTAGAGCGAACCCAAGAAGGATGAATGGTGGGTGCCAGCGCATTGAAATTGACGCTCTCTCGTTCAACGATACAGAGGTGGCCACATGCCATATAGTCTTGAGCGTCAATATCTGAGCGGCACAGCAATTTTGTCGCTCGAGAGAAGCCGCTGGATGGCATAGTATTTATTAAACTTCATGTTCAATCCGAAGTCCCTTGATGGCGGATTTAACCTTGGCAGCCAGCAATTCTGAGCACCTTGATGGCCAAATTTTGAAGCCACCGGCCAACTTTTCGCCGATCCTGTCGTTCGCAAGCAAAGACCTCAAATTTTATGCTTCCAAATAAAGTGTCAAGACTCCTTTGCGATTATAATTCACTTCGTCATTGCTCTTTGGCCGTTGCAGGACAGAGCCTTAAACTCAGCAAGGTCATCTTGATTTGGAAAGCAGGGCCGCCAATAGACCCAAGCCTAAACCACCATCCCTTACCTCCGAGGTACATCTTGCTTCTAGGATTATAAGGTTTGAAAATATATGCCTGCGGAGACTTCTGCGCGTTGGCCGGTGTGTGACCTCAGCGGAGCAGCATTCATGCAAGGTGATCCAAGAAGCGGACCACACCCTGAGTGGTCATGAGTGTGATCAGCAACGGCTGTCCGAACCACACCTGCACATCGAACCAATTATCCGAAAAGTATTTACTACGCCCACGTTATCGGAAAAACTGTTAGTGAAATGCCGTGTCATTCTCTGAAGTAAGCACTCCGTTGAGTGGGTCAAGGGTCAGCAAATCACCTGGATGTGAACTTTTCCCACGGGGAAGATGTCGGCCAAGCTTCACAACCAACGCTTGTAATTCTGAGGCCGACTGTCTCGCATGCAATTTTGAAACCCGGGGATATTCCAATGACATGCCATACATAGCTCGCAGTCTCTCAAAATGCACAGTTCAAGGATCGCTACTAGCCAGATCAACCGGGGACGATGATAAACGAGTGCGTGGCTGGAAATCTTGACAGCTACGTTATTCTGCGACCGTGTGCCGCAAATAATTAGCTGCAGGGTAACAAGAAAATGACCAAGTCGTCCACTACGGCCGCTTCTCGGTATCGACCAGTCATGGAGCCAGAGTATCTCCTCGTGTTCAACGGCATCCTACGGATCGTATGAGACCATCAATAGTCATGCTAACACAGACGATACTTCCTCATATTACATTTTAAAGGTGATCACTCGTCCTCTGCATCCTCATCCATATGCTGACTAGCCCAAGGACTGTTCTTCCTCAGGGTAGATCCAAACCTGACGAGCACAAAAGGTATGGGTATTAACGCAACGCTGAGAAAGGCTAGTAGGCTAGGCCCCCACTGATACCCCAGCTTCTCGAACAGATGCCTACCGAACAGAGGAAAGGCTGCACCAGCGATGTTACGGATCAACCCTATCCCAGCTAACGCGGATGCGGAGTAGACCTAGAATCCATCAACACGAGGAGTACAGATTTTCGTCTTCTTTACTCACCCTATAAGCGTCCTCTGTGTACTGGAAAGTCATCAGAATCAAGGTATAAAACGACCACCCCCATAATCCCGAAGCTACGACTGGGACTATTGGTGGAATGCTTGCGTCCGTGGTCCACGCGAACAAGAACAAAGAGACTGGAAAGACTTGGCAAAGGTCAGTTACTTGCTGGGGGTGGGATTCGCGTACACTCACCAACAGCTGCCACCATACTGAGTTGTAGCCGTGCTTCCGGGACTGCCGCGTTGCCCGCGGAGGCGAGGCATTTTCTGTAGTATCTTTCTTGCCATAGGTTGGTAAAGGGGCCGACGGAAATGCCAATAGCTATTCCCAAAAAAGCACAACCAACGCCGATAGTGCTGAAGCCGTGTCCCTCCCCAAACACCATGTGAAACGCGCCGTTGAAAAGAAAACTGAGGCCATAGAGGTAACCATTGTACAGTGCCCCAAATACGACAATGGCTTCAGTGAATAAGAATCGAAACGGCCTCGTCAAGGCAACGTGGAACAGTTCGTGGGCAGACCTGCGTTGGAGAGGTGGGGGCTTGATACCACCACTTTCGTCTACTGCATTGCGGTCAATTGCTTTTGCTCTTCTCCGAAGAATAGTGGTATGCCTGGTTTCGCGAATAGTCAATGCCATAAGCAGCCAGAAACCTCCACAGATTCCTAGCAAGGCCCAAAAAACCTCCCGCCAACCATTGTGCTCGGCCACAAACGACATGGCAAAGAAGCCCGAGGGACTTCCGCAGGTGGCCGCCCATAGGTAGATTGACATGGCAATACCTGTCTCATGGTGCGTCCACATGTCCGCAATGGTCCCGCCGAAATTGGCTGCACCTTTGATCAGTCCGTATACTTCGTCGGCGATTTGAGGAAGGCAGGCTTACCGATGGTTACAGCAGCGAACAATCCGCTGAAGAATCTCAATACCATGAAACCACAGACACTTTTGATGAGCGCTGTTGCTGCCAGAAGCACCAGAAACACGGCATAAGATCCAATGTATATCACGCTTCTCCCAAAGAACTCACTCAGCGGCGCAAGGGACATTGGGCCTAGGGCCAGGCCTAGGATGTAGAGGCTCAGGCCAAGCGTCGCAACATTTTCTGAGAGGCCGAATTCCGCCTGAAAACTCGCTGAAGCCGGTGAGAAACCGGACGCACCCCAGGATACCGACAGATCTATCGGCGTTATTACAGCAACGATAAGCCATTTGCGCCATGATGGCCTTCACAACAGTCAGCATTTCTAATTGAAGCCATATCCCCTCGAGACAGCATAGGAATTGAATCAGAGGGGAAAGTCGGATCCTGGGATTCCCATACCAATTGCGAGGATTGTCAAGGTCGCCAGCTTCAAAACGGTTCACGGCGCGCTGAGATGTAGATGCAAGGAGGGGCGTCGAGGTGGTAGGCTCGACGTCAACGCCCTCGAATGGTCCACTTCCTGCGGGCATGGTCTTGCGAATCCCTGGCGTAAATACCCTTTCCACTCTGAAGAAGAGTTCCGAGGGGATGCTAATGCCGAGCTGGACCTCTAACACGACAGATGAGGCGGTGGGTCGACTTGACGGTGAGGGGTTCGGCAGTGGCCTACCATGCCCGACCCGCTGCTTGAAGTACCGCCGGGCGTATCTGCTAAAAACGGGCCCGAGACGACGTCAGAGCGACATACTCTATAAGTTAGTGAGTTGTGTTGCTCATTAATCACAACTGCACCACTGCAGTCTGTTGCTGCAATCAACTAACCTATCGCTACCGATCATATTGAAGATACACCAGGCTTAAGGGCCGGAACTGCTGCTTCTTGGCCGAAGCCTGGCAACGCGCAACCTTCAACCTAATCACAGCTTTCACCTCAAACATCTTTCGCAACAGTGTGACTCAGCGGATGCATAAATTACTATCATAAAATCGTCTAGTCTCAGAATCGAGAGATTTTTCATAAATTGCGCTATTTCGGAGTATAAATCGAATCCAGTTGAATGCACTTACTGGCCCACGAGTAGATGTGCACGCTCCAACATCTCAGCCAGAGAGACTTCTCATACAGACCCACGCATTCCCCCGAACGATGACATCTCCGATCCATAACCTCCGTGCTTTGTGAGAGGAGGCCGTTTCGCGAGGCAGGTCATAGTTTTACAGGAAATTTGAGAAAATCTCACCATTTTGATCGTTGGGAAGACCCTGCGTTAGGTGAAGACCATGGTAGCAAGATCGCATCACTTATTTCATCCGACGGTAATGCTAAGACTTGAAACCCCTCGGCCCCCCCCCCCCCCCCCCCCCCCCCCCCCCCCCCCCCCCCCCTCCCGTTCTATCTGCCGTGCCTTGCGCAGCCCTCTAGCCTCAGTAATCATCGCCATTATTGAACCCATCTTCGTAGTAATCGTCTTCGATATGGTCGTCGTCGTCCCATTCTGAGTCTTTGCAAGGTTCATCATCGTCGTCGACACCGTCTTCGTCTTGGCGATCGCTGCCCATGCTCTCTTCATCATATCTCATGTCCCGTCCACCACGAGCGTCCTGGTCTACGTATTCTTCCTCGGAATCGGACGGCTCCGGCTCAGTGTCCGAGTCGAGACACGACCGGTCACTATCAGAGGTTGAGTTTCTCTCCGCGTTGCCCTGCTGGCCATTGCCGATGCTGCTGCGACGTGCGTGTGCGTCTACTTCACGGTATCCTTGGACGATCTGTTTGGCTTCCTCGTAGTCGTTGGGCACGCCAGTAGCACCAGTCCGTAGGCCGTGAGACCTCATGAAGTCGTGGTAAGAATCGAAGGCGCCATCTCTGACGATACGATTGTCTGAACGCGTATCTTCGCTAGCATTGTGGCCGCCAGAAATTCGTCCTGTTTCGGCTTGATATTTTCGGTCACGAGAGGGACGCATCGTGAGTGTTATATCACATCAGCGAGATATGGATGGCGAGCTGCTTAGCCAAACCTCAATCAGAAAGAATGTCCAAGGTCAAGCTGATTTATATATAGAGATTGAATGACTGAAGCGTGGCTCAGCTATGACCGTAACTTCCAGGTATTGTTGGACCCTCTGATGATCCATTGTTAGTCCGCTTGTGCTTGTTCAATGAATGATTGCCGACAGGAAGACAAACAAAATGACACAGCATGAGGTGGTTGAATGCTGAAATCCTCGAAACACAACACTCCTTACAGTCATCTCTATCTTCTTTATGACGACGTTATCTCCCTCTGTGAAGCCTGCGCCATGCCCGATAGCTCATACTTTATAATGATACGACACACAGAAGTCGATACCACGAATCGGGCATTCGGGCAAGCGTTCTCAATGCCGCAGGGACGGTAATGAAGAGAATGCTCGAAAAGACACGGCTTTGCGTCAATTACAGTAAGGTAAGCTCGTTAGTATAGGGGTACCATACGCAGTCCCATAAATATAATGCGCAATCGTCAGTATAGCGCTGGCCCAGGCTCTGATCGAGCCCCAGAAACCAGTGGGTTTATAACGAAAAACTGAAGCTGTGTTCTGCATCTTGCAGGGTGTGGACTCGTCCTCTGCCCACGACCTTAGGCGACTCCACACGTTTTCATCATCTCTCAGTGGCGGGGACTCTTGTACCACAGAGCTTCGAAAGGTATAGGAACCCCATAGGTGAATGGCTCCTGTCAAAAGACTCCAGAGGAGCGGGTGGATTACTAAGTCCGCGGACCAAGAAACGAAAGTGCGCATTCCAAGCTCATAGGTTGCGTGAAAGACGTTTCCAATCGCGGCTATTGCAAGCACAATCTCAACAATCACAACGATTGCTCGTAAGGTGGCTGGGCGTTGGGTTTTCAAGTCACCCACGGCCGAGTAATCCTGGCGGTCCTCCAATAACTTTAAAACTTCTTCGCGTTCCAGTGGTCTCAGTGGAGGCACGGTCGGCGACCCATAGCGAGAAGAAGCGCAAGGAGTGGGCGTCGCGAAGCTAACAAGGCCGTTTCTGCCAAGGTCGAACCGGCGAATGCGATGATCGTGGGCATGAGACCGAGTAGAACGCCTGCACTTGCTATCTCGGCTTTATCAATTTCGCGCAGTTGGTCGAAGAGACAGTCGATAACAGGATACAAGTACGTCCAGGACCCTGTGGTCGGCGGGGCACCGTACCGAGAGTCCCAGCCGCTGTCTACTTGGTTTAGATAATCCCAATATTCCCTTGAGCAGTTTGCGTGTAGGAGAACAGAGAGCGAGTCATCGTACCAGTCCCATGCTGTGTATCTTTGAGCTTGATCCAAGTTAGATCAGAGAGACATCTGAAGTTTGATCCGCGTGATGCTCAGGACTTGTTTTTGTCGAAGAGTAAGGCCAAGGGGGTCAGTCTGGTCTACCGGGGTTTGAGTCGCTGGTCGAAGAATTCTAGGCAGGTAAATCAAAATGGTTCCTCTTATCTGGCCAGCTCTCAGTATCTTATCAAGGTTAGTCAGACAACTGATGAGCATATCAATGTCAGGGACAGCTGCAGGTGATTCCACATGCGACCACCTATCCTCATTCAGAGGATACATCCTAGCTTCAAAGAGAGAGTATGGGGTATAACTGGCCCGAGCCAATGATATCGGTTGAATACATAAATGTAAAGACCTCAGCAAAGCTTTCAATACAGCTAGGGCCCTTTGTGTCCCATTGACTGCATTGCCTGTATCCATTTCGACTGGCTGCAAACACGCATCAAAGGACAAAGAGAGCAGTACAACACTATCAAAACCGCGCCCCTATGCTAAACACACACTACTAGCTATACTAGCAATAATAGGCATAAGTGTCACGATATGCCTGAAAGCCGGTCACCGGAACCGTTATTTCGAGAGAATGGTGCGGAGTTGGGCCGTTGGCGAAGGTCAGCCGCTCCATCCCCAGAGCCTCAATCCTATCTTGAAATCACTTCAGAATACAAGAGGGCGGGTCTGCATATGGAGATGCAAAATCAACCGAAGAACCCAAGACAGGTGAAAACCCATCCATCACCTGCGCCAGCCATGCAAGTTGCTCAAAAGCGGTCCAAGGAAATCATAGCCACAGTGGTTGATAGAACACCAACCTTGCGACTTTTTTGCCCATATTGTTTGAAGGGCACACATGTTGGCCATCCGCCGTCAAGATTTACAGACCAGCCTTAGTAATGGCATACATTTGCAGCATTGGAAGTGTAGCTGCATTTATGTGCATCAGATATAGAGGCAGAGGTGTGAATGGGATGTTTAGAAATCATTATTTTCCTATATATGTACGTGTCCAAAATGACGCCTCGCTAGGATATAATAGTAACACATTGATGAAAGACACTCATAAGATCGTACAGAAGCCATGCTATGTAAGCCTTCTAATGCAGAAGTGTTGGTGCTTAGAGATCGTGACCTATTTCGCGTTAGTGCAATTATTCCTACCACTGTCTGAATGATTACTTACGTCCGAGTTGCTTGCCACGCTTGGAGACTTCGCGGGCGTGGAACTGCTTGATCTTGGCACGCTTGGCCTCCTCGGCAGCCTCGAGCTCGAGTCTCTTTACTTCCGCTCTTGCCTCGCGGACTTGTATGCGGGCGGCCTCGAGGGCACGGTCGGCATCATGTTCGGATTTCTCGGCGGCCATGACACGCTCGCGGGCTTGGACGATCGACGGGTCTAATTCGACGTTGTTCCCATGTCCGAAAGATCGTGAGAGTAGTGATCTCCGGCCTGAGCTCGCGTCAGTCGACCTGCGGAACACGCCACCGCTATGGGTGCTGCTGGCAGAGGTGTGGTAAGTAGTACCGGTGTTGTGCGAGTTGGTTGTCGTGCTGCTCCTCATGGTCGACGTTGGCGAAACAGATCGCTCGCGGCGGCTGCCGAACAGTCCATGGCGCTTGGGTTCCTCGACAGGAGCGGGCTCGTGGACGACCTCGTCCTCGGGCTTGCGACTGGAGAAGAAAGGCATTTTGAGTATAATAGGTTGATTGATATAGTTTAGATAAGGTGGTGTGAATTTGTTAGATTGCAGGGAGTTTCCTCGTACAGACAGGAGAGATGTCAGGGATATGAATTCAGAGTATCAATAGGATGACAAACCAAAACTTCTTTCCTCAGGGCATCCAGCTCTATTTGACCTCGTAGCATTGCAAGCCACCAAGCAAGCTCATCAAGATAACATCCCAGACACTCTACCATGTAAACCGGTTTCTGAGGGTGGTGTTGGTGAGCGTTGGCCAGGGATCGCCGAGAATGACGTAGCGTCGCGCCCAATCAAACGGCGCAGTTGAGAGCGCCATCCAATCACAGCGGACCGATGACGAAAGTGGGCGGAACGGACCCTGAAGGTAGTCGCATATGCAGGGTCTTTGACGTTGAGTTTCCTATCAGGTGTCGCGGACGCTATGCCAGCCATGCAGCATTTGGACCCCTAAGTTGATGAGCCGTTCGTCTGGTTTAATTCGATCCGTGGGAGATGACTCGCGAAGTGTAACGCGAATGGCAGACCGCTTCAACACCATGCTGACGGACTCCAAACCCGTTTCACCTCTCTACATCATCGTGCATGGATATCTCATCTCTCGACAGACTACAATCGTGATCTTGCATTACGCTGAAATCGAGCCTCACTTGCTAGTCGCCCATGCATATGGCGAAGTCAAAATTACTTTTGATTCATCTTGATAGGGTACAAGCTACGTGGAAACCCCGCAAACCACTGGGAGATAGTGGCAGCCCCTGAACCACAACGTGATGCGCACACGCAGCCGCGATGCGTTATGTAGTTGCAAGCCTCACCATATGCGATATAATTGGTCTTCGTCTGTGAACTGGGAGGGACGCACATCTCCATGGATAGCCGAGATGCAAAAATCAGTGTGTCATTGGAGGGGGAGACATGAGCGCAAGTTCTCAACTCAACGTTTGGTAGGGTCAGATGGCTCCCAATGTCTTCGCCCTGTTCACAGCACTTCTAGATAACTCGCCTAAGAAAATCCTGGGATTCGGATGGATGACCGCTAACTTACGATTGAGAGCCCGTTCATGACCCTCGTGTAAAAAGCACTTGACATAGGCGTCTTCCTTCCTTCGACGCATTGCGCCAATTTCGCGAAATAGTATCTCTGCCATGAATAGTAGTGGGAAGAACAGATCTGGTCTGCCAGCGAGTTCATCTTCATCCGTCTCGGGTGCTTTCAATACACCTGAATGAACAAGCCCGGGTGTCATGCGGTGGGTGTGCCCGGTCACTCAGGTGCTAACTCCACAGTGACTAGTCCTGGGTGCCCGGGGTACCCGCCCCATGGGGTACTGGAGTCGAGCGAAACATCCGACAAATTTACTGAACCGCAGTGTAGTGCGGTGCAAGAGTCCTTGATCCTACCAATTCGAGTGCATAGAATTCTAAAGATAAATAAATATACTGATTATATGCTGGGGACTTTTCCCACTGCACGGCGTCGTCCCCAGTATTGCCCGCCGGACTAAGCGGAGCAAGTTATGCTCAGGGAACGCTCCATTATCAGTAAGTTAGCGTTCCGAGCACCGAAGACAATTGACCTAACTTACAGTAGCTTGCCGGCGCGAGAGCACGGTCCTGAGATTACCACGTTTCGGGATGCAACTCTCTTGCCTGTAGCTCCTCACTTCCTGTTCAACTCCGACGCTGAGAACGTATTCCCTCCCATGTCCCAGCGTTGCCGGATCATTCCTTCGAGTGTCGGTCCGAGATGGACCCCAGCGGCTGAAAATTGCACCGACTCACCAAGCTCCACAACACCATTTGCGCCGCTCCGGTAAGATGTATAAGCCGCTGCCCGTGGGACAAACATGATCACCTCAGCAGTCCCTGGAGTGATCTCTCGGCATGCGCACTCAACGTTTTGAGTTATCTCGTCTTGTCGACTGCTGGCCTGTTCGACCATGAGTCCACAGGACAGTATCGTCCCTGGCACGTTCTGGCCAAAGCCAACAGTCCAAGCGCCACATCCTCCGGCAACCCCGGCATTTCCGTCGGAAGACTCAGACTGGGATTCGAATTTCATAGGACACGCTCAATACTTGAAGCGATTCAATGTTGAAAGACGGCATAGCGGTTGGGAGGCTGTGGAGAGGAGATGGGCTCAGAATCATCCAGCGCCGACGGCTCAGCCCCAGCAGATAAGGTACGTTGGATGTTAGACGCCCAGTTTCGGATGAGGCTTCTAAACAAACGGCACAGAGCACTGTCGGCGCAGACGATGGAGGCGTTAAGTAAATTACATCCAGGGCTATCCCTTCCACCCCCAGTCTTAGAGATAGACTTCCGCATGCGGGTGGTACTGAACACCAATGTGGCCACCATGGCAGTTGGTGACGGGTTCAAACAGTGGACAACATCCACCGAAGGATCATGGTCTGGCACGATAGGTCATGGCACCGTAATAGTGAGTATATTCGGGTGGTATCATATTCCGTGGCTAACAATGCATCCAGGGCGGAGGCCAAGACAGCACAAACGCGGAATTATCAGGGACATATATCGAATCAGCTTATAAATTGAAGACAAATGATGACCCACCGGCGATGTAGGTCTCCTGATACGAAGATTAGGTACACACATTCTGATCGGGACTCTCAGCATCGAATGCAAGACGCGCGGGTTCAGGACAGGGCCGCCTGACGTGATGAAGGCTCTAGAAGACCCCGACAAAGCCCAAACAGTAGATCCAAGACAATACCGACATCGCACTGTGATTACAATGCGAACAAGTGACTCTCGATACGCCGGCAAAGTCAACTTTGAGATGTGGGTAGGAACGGGTCTATGGCGTGGTTCGGAGGTCATCTATGAGTACGTTCATTGAAACTCGCGATACGAGCCATCGGCTGATGCTTTCCAGTGCGTATAAAGTTTGCTAACCACTTGCGTACTTTCACACGCAAATGAGGTCAAAGTCATAGGATCCATTAATCTCAGAGGAAAGCCAAGCAATGTTGAAAACGACCATATCATCGACGTTGACTATCTAGCGTTCCTTGCCTCGTCGCGCAGAAAGGGTTTACGAGTCTGTCCAAGTCACAATCATGGTTCAAGTTGGATCTCTATTGGGGACCGGCGTTTTTGATCGGGCAGGCACATATCATTCTTCTTTGTGCTCGGGGGCAACAGACGGCGACAAGTCAGCAGTGTTTCTTGCATAAAACATCCCAAATCGTGCTTTTAAGAGACCGTTAACCGCGAATTTAAGTTCCTCATGTGTGACATCTGGCTAGAAACTCATCACAGCCGTCCAATAATGACATGATTATCGCCTGTTATGATGCAAAATGCTCTTTTGGGTGATCCAAACATGGAGAATATAGTTGAGATCGATGCGCTGCTAGTGTGTTCATTGATAAGACAAAGAGATAAGGTATTATGGGCAGCAACTATTGTGTTTTTCAAAGGGTGCATAAAGACAATGCAACACAAGATCAGTGTCATAATCTGACTTAGACAAGCGTATCAGTTTCAATACACGCTAGGGTCTGGCGGTGATATCCAAGTTAAGTACTAGATGGTAATGGTCTCCAAGATCAAGTTCTCCCCCAAACAGTTGTACACTTCTGGATGTCCATCATACAGGGGACAAAGTCTGTCGAACGTGGGCTCCAGCTTTACACTGTGAAACAAAGTACCGTCGGTTGTCTCAAAGAAACCAAACTAAGGTCACAACAATACACGCTTGAACATGGCTGATGCATATCCGCCCAGAAATATGGGTTTTGGGGCATTACCGGACAGAGATTCCAAGAATTTGATGGATAATGTGGAAATGCTGCAGCTGAGTCTTCGCGAGCTCGAGAAAGAGAATCGGCGCTTGTCGAGGGAGATACAGGCAACAAAGCCTCGAGGCGCACCCCCCAAGAGCCAGCACATGGCGTTATCTAAAGACTTCAACGTCCTACGCTGCAAGTTGGAGCAACACGGGGACCTTGACATCAGCCGGTGCTGGATTGCAGCACGTTTGGACAAACTTGGTGTGTCCTTAGACGATCCAGCCCGTATTCACCTGTTGAAGACGCTGGCGGAGATACATTCTCGCCTTTCGCTGCATATGCCCGATATTCTTGGCCAAGGTGGAAGTGAGACTCTTGTACAAGAGGGTCGCAGAAAATCCCATCAGATAAGCCCCGATTGGTGCCCATAACCCGTCGGCCATAATACTGAATATATGACAGCATATGCCGGTTTCAATCTCCTGCTCTTACCGGCTTTGAAGGCCGTCATACCATCAGTAAATACGGGCTAGATGTCTCGCTGGGCCCCACCGATAAGTATTGGTCTATTCCAGTAAACCAGATGCCAACCCCTGCAAGTTCGAAATAGTGATCACGAGTTGAACGTTGCAATCTCCCAAACTTTTCCATCTAACATCTTCCCATATTGGAGAACATTTAGAGAATCGTATGATCAGTGG
The DNA here is from genome assembly GCF_022829205.1 of Neoarthrinium moseri. Lineage (NCBI taxonomy): Eukaryota > Fungi > Ascomycota > Sordariomycetes > Amphisphaeriales > Apiosporaceae > Neoarthrinium > Neoarthrinium moseri. The sequence continues at coordinate 78,182 of NW_026055161.1, read as the reverse complement.
TTTGTCCCTTGTCGTGTCAACAGCATGTAGTTTGTGGTCTTCATTAACCTTAGGTATTGAGAATTGGCACACTTTGAGGATGTTGTAAGATGCCTCCCCATCGTCTATCTCCGACGTCTAATCGATTGAAGCGACACGCATGCAGATATGCGGCTACAATGCATGGTGTTCAAGTGCCGACATCGTGAAACGTCAGCTCATGTTGCACGCCCCCATTTCGAAACGAGACATACTGTTGCATCAGTCAGCCTATCTCTAGCCAAGGAAGAGTTCCCAGCTTTGATTCTGGAAGGATAGTGGTTGAGTGGATTTTCAGTGCAATGGTGCCATATGCCAGATATCGGACGAATCTCCGATTTGCGATGCCGTCCTCCGAAGGGAAGAAAGGGGATCCACTGAACGCAATCCACATGCCTATACCGGTTTGGAACGCGACCACGGCCCGTTTGACTGCCGATCTTGCAATCTAGGACGTTGCACTATAGTAACAATTGATCTCAAAAAGTTCCTTCTGTGGTAGGAGACGCGTGTTATCGTGGTGCATCTACATGTTAGTAGCGGCAGAAGCCGCGTTTCGGGGGTATAACTGATAAGTCGGGAAAAGTCTTGGCAAGACTTGAATCTCGACGTAGTATAATACCTCATCCATAAGCTCACCAACGTGCCGCTCTTCACCCTGGTGACCCAATCATTTTGGTATCGTGAACTTTCAGAGTCCTAACGTAATGCGATTGTCCACTTTTCCGGCTGTTCTGGCAGCGCTTGGGCGCCTCACCTACGCGGCGTCTAGCCAAGGGTGCAACAAGACGTCCGCGGCACCGACATTGGAGAAGCGCGTCACTGTAGAGCTCGCAGCAAACAAGTCCCGATCGTTCATGTATTGGTTGCCTCCGAACTATGACCCCAAGACGCCCGCGCCCATCATCATCTCGTACCATGGTGTCAGGCAATCTCCGACTAAGCAGGCGAACCTTGACCAGTTTGACAACACTCGCTTCAATACAGATATGATCGCAGTTTACCCCCAGGCAGTCACACCGCCCGGCTCAGATGAAGTTATGTGGCAAGGACCGCGCAAGGCAACCCAAGACGACATTGGCTTCACAATGGAGATACTCGACCAACTAGAAGAAGAGTTCTGTGTCGACACGGACCGCATATACGCGTCGGGCAAATCAGAGGGTGCTGGGTTCGTAGGAATGCTGGCGTGCAACTCGACCTCCAACGCCCGAATTGCGGCATTTGCACCAGTTTCTGGCGCGTTTTATCCTGGCCACAACGATGGCATGAGCGATAAATGCAAGGATGAAGTCCCAGTGCCGTGCAGCCCGATGCGCTGCAACATTCCCTTCCTAGAGTTCCACGGCGGTGCGGATTTCCTTGCTCCGATCGAGGGTGGCCTCCATCGGCATGAGTGCCTTCCTGATATCCGCACCTACATGCGTCAGTGGGCTCAACGAGACAAACTAGACACGGAACCTACGGAGGTATACAACCTGACGGACGTGGCTCAAGTGAATAAGTACGACGACAAAGGCACCGTAACTTTCGTCTATGACGGGGACAAAGTTGGCCATGACTGGCCATGGACTGTGGAAAATCCAGATACAAAACGAGCACATTCCAAGCCCGCAAGCTTCAATGCCACGTCGTATATCATGGAGTGGTTTGGTAACTTTACTTTGGCGTAAGATTATCGATCCGGCTCTGAATCATGTCCATTTGCTAACCTGAGTACCGACTAGGCCACCGGACAACTGTAACGCCACCGTGTGAAAATAAAGCTCGAATGGTACACAGCATAACCTACTTGCATTAAATAGAGATTTGATTTCAATTTTTGTGTCAAAGTTTAGGATGTCAAGAATGTCAAAAGTGACATTATACACTAGCATTTTTCCGATATAATTCATTTATTGGGAACGGCCTTGGTGTAATTCCTTTGCTCCTACCACTGAAGCTTGGTTCCGGGATGCAGAACTACTCTCGTGCTTGTCCTATCCCTGTCCATGCTAGTAGTCCAAATACTCTCCATTTCACTGCCGTCGAAAGACCCCATCGCTCGTCCATACTGGAAATTACCAAATCCGTCCAGTTTGTCTCATTGACCAATATTATTGCTTCCGCTAAGAATGTGAACAGTAGTGTGCTACACGAACTAAACAACTCCCAGAGCGAAACCAGCTCGGCCGCTGCCTCTATGTGTTCATAGTGGTGGTCAAAGCCCGGCGACACCGTTTACTCCCGACTCAACGCTATCATTGCCCACGGAGGGTGTTAATTGAGGCATTCGGAAACGACATGAGAGGGAGCCCAATCTCATCTGTCACGGCTGCGGTATCAACTTCATCTGGTCCCACTCCAATAGCTAACAGCGGGCATATCAGGTCAAGCTCGAGTTGTTCAAGCGCTTCAACTCGCGAATACTGGGTCCCCTGTTGATCTCACTGGCGCATGCTAAGTGGGGTACTTCGTTTTGGGATAAAGATAGACAATTTAGGATATCATCCGCAGTCGTGAATGTTACGGTCATGTATCGTTCTTTAATACTCTCCTAGGAACTTTGAATAGTTAGCCGTTGATTTGGAGGTACGGCCTGCGAATATGGTCACTTCGAGACTAAGTCGCAAGACCAAATCGCTTCTTAGTATGTCTTCTCAGAAAGCTCTTAAGTACCATAGTAGAAGTATACTCCACTTATCACGATCGTAGCTACCCAGGGCGCCTCCACTAATGCGGGATTTGGCCGTACTTTGAGGGCTTCGGGCCGCGAGGGCTAGTTTTCCGCCTGTTCGGCAATCTTTCCTTTCACGGCCTAACACGGCCACACGATGCACCAATCCAATCAAGGCAATGTCTCCATCTCTCTGCAGCGGGTCCCGCTGCTGCAAAGCGCTGATCACACCTTTTGTGCCTATCGTCTGCGTTACCCAAATCCCGAGCTTTCTATCATCTGATCATGTCGGAAGACGTTGTGTCACTGGAACAAAGCGGAGCACATAATTCGCATTCCTGTTCTCCTCCTATTTTTCACTCCCACATCCCCTCCTAGAGTGTTGAGAATGTCAACCGCGTACGACTATATCGTTGTCGGCGGGGGCCTGACAGGCTCGGTCGTCGCAAGTCGACTAATACAACACGATGCGAGCCTGAAGATTGTTGTCATTGAAGCCGGTGGAGATACATTGGACCGGGAGGATATCATGATGCAGGACATGGGGAACTCTCTCCATCTGATAGGTGGGGATTTGGATTGGAAGATTTTATCGGTCCCCCAAAAGCACGCAGACGGCCGCACATTGGTCTTACCTCAAGGAAAGGGGCTTGGAGGTGGAACGACTATCAATGGAGGTAAGCGAGGTTGCAATGCACGGTTGGTTCCTCAACTCATCAGAACTAGGCGGATGGATTCGTGGAGACAGAATGGACTACGACGCGTGGGCCGCAGAAGTCGGCGACCATAGATGGAGTTACGATGGACAGCTGCCATTTATGAAGAAGAGTGAGAAGCACACCAACGCCACCGTGAACCCTGATCAGCACGGCTATGAGGGCCCTGTTGTCATCCAAACGCCATCATCATCCGGACGGGCTTACCCGCTGCGGGAAAAGGTTTTAGAGTCATGGTCTCAGCTTGGCGTCAAGGCGTTGCCTCATCTTGATGGCAATGCAGGAAGTCAACTGGGTGTAGCAGAGGTGAATGAGAACAGAAACCAAGGGAGACGTCAGGTAGCTGCAGCTGTTTACTCACTCGATGGCGTAATTGTCATGACAGAAAGCCGTAAGCAAGACATACACATTGAGCATTGATGATTCGTTGCTGACCACATACTTATAGTGGTTGAAAAGGTGATCCTGGAGAGGCAAGAGGACGGCTCAATTGTCGCAGCAGGTGTAAAGCTTGCAGACGAGAGTGAACTGCGCAGCCAGCAGGTCATTCTCGCCGCTGGCGCGTTGCGAACTCCACAAATTCTTATGCTCTCAGGAATTGGCGCACCGGAGGAGTTGAGTAATCGTAAGTGCCTTCAGGTCGAAAGTGTATTTAAACGATTCAACATCGTTCAAATCCACTGCCAAGCGGCGTCCTAAAAAATACAGGCTGACTAAGGATACTATAGATTCCATCCAGACACTCGTCGAGTCGCCCGAAGTAGGCAAAAACTTGGCAGATCATACCCTGCTATTCACGGCCTGGAAATTGAAGAACCCTGATGACGGATGGGCAGTTGGATCCAAGAATGCGCTATTCACCCAACCTCAGTATGCCTTGGGTTTGCCTATGGACTTTGTGGTCACGACAGATGTGCCCAAGGAGGGTCTCGCCGTTGCAATTGAGGTCGACGAGGGCGTTAAGCCCGATGCATCAAGCCATGCGTTATTGAAACAAGCAAGACCATTCTCAGAGTCATTCATGGTTTATGCAGGGGCCCCTGACGGGTCAGCGGTCGCGATAGGTGTCATTGATCTCCATCCGACCACGCGTGGCGCGATTACGCTCGACCCATCGAACGTACGTGGCACGCCGCTGGTTGACACGAATTACCTTGGGACCGAGGTTGACCGATACGTTCATCGGGAAATGCTGCGTAAAGTCATTGATTTTGCCGCCAGCGACAAAACCACCATAGGGAGAGATATCCTAGAAGGAGAGATGGTCCCCCCAGGCGTAGAACCATTGTCTGTCGGGATTTCAGATGCGGCCCTTGATGGGAGGGCACGCTCCACCGTTGGGTAAGTTTTGACGTTTGCCACGTCTCAGTATATGTGGTGCCTTACACTAACGGCTTTCAGTACTTCCTATCATTTCCATGGAACCGCTGCTATGGGCAAAGTTGTCGACACAGACTTAAAAGTCAAAGGTGTAAGGGGGCTTCGAGTTGTGGATGCGTCAGTCATTCCGGTGAACTTGGCCACGCACTTGCAGGTCCCTCTGTACGCTCTGGCAGAACAGGCAGCTGCAATCATAACTCAGGAGAGAGATTCGGATTCCTAATGGATCATCATTTTTTGGAGCATATCAAGCTGAGGCTCCAGTCCAACCTGTCGAGCATACAATGTTGTCAGGTCTCACATCAATATACGATTTCCTTTGTCGCAAGCGTTGCAGTGTCGGATCAAGTTTCAAGTATCAGTACATGTTGGCAATGGTTCAGCATGATACTAGGATTGAAAGTCTCACCGCCGTCCGAAATAAGAGTTTCTCCTGGACGTAAATCACACAATGCTTGAAAAGCTTCGTGAATATTAAGACGATTCGCTAGGCTCACGATTTAGGTAGCAAGTTTCTCACTGCTTACATCAGACACCAGACAAATTCTCCATGCTATCAATGCCAATCTTGAATCTTTAATTAGTCTCTGTGCGTCTGAAATGCTTCTTGTGGTAGGCAGCCTGATAAGTGACCGGCTACGGGGCCAAGAATGGAGGGCGGTCGTTGCCTTTCTGCCTGCTAAGGGGCCATACTAAAAGGACGCAGACGTACCCTATTGATGACTGTCACCCAAATTACGTTTGCACAATGGACTGAGTGATTAATTGCAGTATCACGGGTGTTTTAAAGGGCGTAGTTGGCCGAGCAGGTGCGATGCAGCGTGACTGAGCCGCCAACAGCCCTCCGCGAAGGCTCGGGTAATGCCTTGAAGGTGTGTAAGTTACACAACACTCTCGCTGCGCCTATCCCCTACATCCTCATATGGTGTAGCTTGGAATTAATTACCCCTCTCCGTTTCGTGTGCGTGCAGTGTTGTGTTTCTTTCATCAAAAATACGTAGGGGAAGTGCAAAATGCCGAGCAGGTATGAAGCAACGAATTTAGCTCTGGTTTTCTCGGCATGTGGGTCATTCACCATCTTTTTTGCATCCACTTACTCTTGTTTGTGTCGTTCGCACCCTCTGTCCTTTTCTCCTTGTGGCCATTGTAATAATTGGCAGTTATATAGCAGGACATAATGTCGCACGAAGCATACCATGACCTCAATATCATTTATGCCCGAAGGCCAGCCACCAAGCAACTGCTGGGCGAAGACTGGAACGAAGCTGGTGGCTGTCACGGATTATTCGAGTGATGCTGCGTTGCGCAATTGACAACATACTATTGGCAGCGAGGTCATAGGTTTATATTGGGAGCGGTACAGACGAGTCGGAACGTACACCCGAATCTCGTTAAATAAAGTCCTTGGGTCTAAAGACTCAAGCGAGCCGGTTTGACGCACTGGCTTTGAGACCGGGCGATAGAGCGCATTTTAGATGATCTTCGAGGAAAATTCACTGTCAAGATGCAGGAAGCGATCCAGAGCAGACGAGTGACTGCTGTCGATGAACGGGATGATAAGGCCTAAGTTAGGGTTGTTCTGTGTAAGCGAGCAAGGCGAGTTACATAGTTCGAGCAATTACTATAGAAATGGCAAGCAGCACAGCAGTTCCTCACTCGTCGTCTTGTGTCGGCGCTTTGGCAAATAAAGGCTCGACTGTGCTCGCTCGCAATTCCAACTGGTGACACATAAAATTGCGGCTGGCCTCAAGAAAGAAACCATGGGTCTCCTCGCTTGTCTGGAGCAAAAGGTCCGATCAGCTCGGTGGTATCGGCGATTAGATATGCCCATCAGGTCGCAGGGCGAGGGCCGGCGACCATACAGAAGCTCCCGAATGTCAGGTCATCATCATTCCAGCGTATCGCGGGCTCCGCCAAGGCCCCCAGCCTGCCAAAAGGTTCCCCGCTTGCCTAGGTGCAGTTCGCCCTGAAGAGATGGAGTGATGATTCGTACGCCAGTGGATAGCCTTTGCGCAGTTTTTGTTATCCATGTAACTCGTACATATGAATCCGGTAGGCATCCTCTGGTTCCATTCGGGTCGCGGTCACCTCTGCCAGTGGTATCGCTCCAGCATGAAAGCCTCATGAGAAACACATCCCGAATCGTGGCGTCAGACTCAACAGACCAGCACGGGACCCGCGCTTTAGTGACGAAATCGTTGCGGGCTACTCCGATTTTACCTGACGTATCCCCGCGCTGATAGCCCACCCCAGCTTCGCCAGCTTGTCCAGCTCTCCACAACCGGGAGAGACTCGTGCTGCTTGATATCGCACGACGCATGTGTCGCGCTGAGCCCGGCAGCCACAGGACGGATCTACGGGTGAGCTGTTCACAGCCGTAGATGGTGTACACTGGGCAATTGGCCGCTGGAACAAAGGGACAGGGCGACGCGGCCAACATGCAGAACCGCCGATCTCGACCGCCGGTGCGGCTCACCTCGCGAGGTTCGTTCCGGGCAGGCTCGCCGCTGCCAACCTTACGGTCCTCGGGGCCACGAGCTGCGGGCACGTTACGGCGGCAGTCCACGACACAGCACTACCAGACGTTCCCGACACAACCACCGAGAACACCCGGCCACCGGGCGCACCGCTCCTCCGGCTCGTCGTCCACCACGTCACTTGGCCACGAGGGCCACCAGCCAGCCACGCCGCTGCCAGTATGGCAGCTGGCGCTGCTTGCCCTCCTGTCCCTGTCAGAACAGACGGCTCTGAACTCGATATCGCCATATCTGCCAGAAATGGTCGCCTCATTTCCCGACGTCGATGACGAGAAGGTCGGCGTCTACGTTGGGCTGCTGGCATCAGCATTTGCCCTGGCGCAGCTGACGACAAACCTGTTATGGGGCTACGTATCCGATATAATAGGTCGCAAGCCGGTAATGCTCATGGGGACCACGCTGCTGTGCCTGTGTTTTGTCCTTTTCGGTTTCTGCACCCGGTTCTGGCACATCGTGTTGGTGCACATCGCCATGGGTTTATTGAATGGCAACGCGGCAGTGGTCCCAACTTGCCTCGGGGAGCTGACGGACAGGAGTAATCAGAGCAAAGCATTTACTTGGCTGCCAGTGGTCTACAGTTTGGGCAGCATCACCGGGCCGGCCCTGGGTGGCCTTCTGGTGGGCACGGTAGCCGGCGACAAATTCCCTTTCTTGGCACCTAATATCTTAGGGGCTTCTCTACTGGCTTGCAGCGTGCTAGTCCTACTATTCTGGTTTGACGAGACTCTGGAAGAAAAAGGCGAATCTTTTGACTGGAGCGAAAAGTTCAACTGGCTGTGCTGCTGCATGAAGAGGACGAAGAGGAAGCTGAGCCATTCGCTTTCACGAGATCAGCGTGATGGAGATGGATTGGACGACGAGGACGACCAGAATGAAGAGCGTGGGCTTCTCAGACCGGATGGGGATGAGGGCGATGACGATGCAAAGAGTCCGTCTGATCCAGCAACCTGGCGGCAGATTTTCAACCGGACCACTGTGCTATTGCTGGTCACGTATCTTGTCTTCCAGGTTTCAAACATCTCGTTCAGCAGCTTGTATCCGCTCTTCGCGTCAGGTCCGCCGCCCACCGGCAGAGAGCTACACGCCGATGTCATTGGCGTGTCTCTCTCCGTTGCGGGATTGTTCACCATCATATTCCAGCTTTTCGTCTTCAGGCCAATCAAGGCTAAGCTGGGCAATCTTGGTACCTATCGAGGTTCGCTCCTCGGTCTAGCCATCAGCATGGCATTGATGCCCTGGGTTGGCTACCGGGATTCCAACCCTCCCTTCGGGGTGGGTAGCAGCAAAATTTGGCTGTACGCGGAAATGGGCTTCATCTTGGTCATCAAGAATATTTGTGCTGTCGGTGGACTTTCCAGCGTGATGCTTTTAGTAAGTAATCTATTCCCGCAAGCGGCTACGATCCCTGCTGACGCATCCCCAGATAACCAACTCAGCGCCGTCCCACGCAAGTTTAGGCACGCTTCAAGGCGTTGCCCAAACCCTGTCTGCGGCTGGCCGGAGTTTTGGGCCATTTGTTTCAGGCAGTTTATTTTCTCTTTCTATCCATGTGCAACCAAAAGGGGAGGCACTTGCCTGGGGTTTGTTTGCAGGTATCTCCCTCATGGGCTGGCTTGGAAGCTATGCCATTCATGCAGAAGGCTTAGAGAGTACCGACGATGGATATGAGGAAGAAGAGGAACATCAAGACGACAGCCAAGCGTGATCTCAACGTCAGCAAAATCACCAAATTAGACAACAAGCCGGCCGAGACAGCCAACAACTATCAAGTCTCAAGAGCTAGAGATGTGCGACCTGTCCCGTGGTCTATCACCTGTACCCCTGGGGTTTCAGTTTGCAATATCTCAGGTGTAGCTAATCATGTTGGGGCCAGGATAGGATATGCCACGGTATGGACGAAGCTGATCAGTCTTGATCACGTCAGGGTACTACGTCAATCTGCGGTCAAGATTTGACGACACTAGAAATAGAAATTTTCTAGAGCAAGGGAAAATTAACTACTGGAGGCCTCAGAAGAGGCCAAGCATTAAGAATTTGATGAAGTGAAGGGCCCCGGACGTGCACAGCGACACTCGTCTCGAATAAATTTACCGGAATTGTACCAAAATCACTGGTATCAGTCGCGAATATCAGCTGGCGGTAGTAGTGCGGTTTGTAGTTCATGGACACTATTGGAAGATATATAGAAATGTGACTATGAAGTAAAGGGCCAAACTCTTGTACAGGTGGCTTTTCTTACCAGTCGTTGTGCGAATAGAAGTATCGTGTGCGTCTGCCGTCATATCGTCGCCAGTCGGAGCAAGATGTGCAAGGGTTTGTTGTGCTTCAAAGCAAGGGTTCGGGCCGATGCTTAAGCCGGATCTCGCCGGGATGGCTGAGGCCCGGATGTTGGGACTGCCGATGCAGTCAAAATTTAGGTCTTCCGAGATGGGTTTAACGGGTATAATTGGTCTGACAAGCGCGTGCTTGGTGAGAGGCATTGGGTTGCTTACCGCGATCGCTACTCACATTGCAGCTGGCCGACGCTGACACAGCCACGACGCCGCCGGGTAGACAGACTCCCGGAGCAAACTGCCTACTTATTTACATAGCCACGGTCTACCGCAGCTGGAGCTCGCTAATCCACAGGGAAGGGAGACATTCCGAGAACAGCCTGCCATGATAGAATCAGCAACAACATCATCAACAGCAACAACGCCGCGGGAGGCCTTTCGCATTGCCATGCAAGCATCTTGAGTCTTACCAGGACCTTGGGTCATCAAATCTACTGCTTTCATTGATAGTGTATGCTCCACATGGCTAGGGCAGTGCCCCCAGTAATATCACGGTGTAATAAGCCCCAAAAGCCCATGGCCAACATCTTTTAAAAGGATCAACAAGGTCGGGGGCATCCCGTATTCCGAATTTGATTAGATGACCAAGCAACTAACAACACGCCGGCGCTTAGTGGCGTCTATCTGTGCTACTATTATCTTTAGAAACAACGTAGATCAGATCATTAGGCGCGATCTGCGCCAAGTTGATGTACCCCAGAATATCTGCTTTTACATCATGTAACACAGGAGCACCCAGAATGGTCGGCTTTCTCAGAACCGGGGTCGTTTAAGTCAACCAAGAATCTGAAACAGTCGGATAAGTGGTCCTCGCTGGTCCCACATGATCACCAGTCTCGCTCCTGGCTGCGTTGGCTATGAGCGGTGGTTGGTGTTAGGTGGATAAGTGGCTTCGCAGCATTCGTCAGATCCCTGCCACAGCCCTACGGCATGCAGCTAAAGTCTGACGCCAACAGCTATCCAAATCCTTGGACGGGGTTTCCGAGTCGTAGTCATCCGTTCATACTTGGTATCATTTTGTGAATCTAGATTATTAGCAGTTAACTCTGATCCAAGTACACTGACGAAAACGAATTCAAATGCCCGTCGGCGAGCAGAATGCTTCAAGTGTAAGCAAAGGTGCTATTGTTCCAAACACCAATCAGACGATGAGGAGTTGTTTTCTTCCTACAGATGTCAGCTAATTATGGTCGACATTTTCCAATCTTTGCGGCTATTGTGTTTCCTAACGGCTAGGCTTGTTGCTCTTCAGCCTCATCATCATCCCTGCCTCGTCATCCATATTCACGTCCGCACCAGGAGGACCACGGATACTCATTCACCCCCATATCACGCCTTCTTCTTAGTGCACCTTGCTTCAACCGTCCTAGGTCGATATTGGTCCACCCATATGTTCTGACTGCAAGCCATACATAATGTATCGGCCCTTACTCGTTCTTAAACAACACCTTCGGCCATGCGCCTCTTCTCTTCTGTCAAGTTTTGTTACGTCAGTCTCCCAAGCTCATCGTAAAAGTTGGACACGATTCCATAGGCCTTTGTATTCATCTCTCACGGCCAGTAATATATACATTATAGGGACGAGTGCGTAGGGATTTTATCGTATATATTGTGCTTTTATTTTGGTACGCAGGCCATGTTTTCTCGCCCGGGTCGGTCCGATAGGTCAAGCCATAGCTTTCGCAGCAGCAAAAAGGGCCAGTCAACTCAAGTACGTTCAAAAGTTTGCTTCCATGACCTAACCCCTCGGTCATAGTAGTGGAAACCCCTTAGTCTGGAGTTAAAGTCATGTATTATCGCACACATCTTGCGCATCGCTAAACATGCGTGGTTTCTTTTAGTCCAACCGGCAGTTGATCGACTCACTTCGACACCACAGAGTAAATACTCTCACAGAACTATGTCGTATCGAGAGAGTGGCTGCAAGCTGCGAAAATGAAGACGACGTAGTTGCTTTTCAAGAGCCAATGACGGCAGCCTGGACACACTATGTCAACAGCCAGCTTCTTACAGAACTCAGAGGCTTGACATCTAATTACCCGATGTGTGCCGACATCCTCAACGAAGCCGTAAACAGGGTCCGCAATGACCCCGACTCGAACCGAAGTTGGAACATGGCTTGGCTCTGCCTGGTCAAAATTCGCGACGAGTGAGTCAATCCTTTTCAAAGAAGAAAATGCAGGTATGACTGACACTGCTCCAGTGGTCTTGTTCCACATTATGCCGGAATAGAATCTTACCGAAGAGAGATGTGGGGAGGTCGAGACCCAACTCAAGTCGAGGCTGATCAACTAAGTCAATGTTTTGAATGGGAATGGACACAGGCAATTGAGAATATGCTCAGGCACTGGCGCAACCCACCAACATGGTATTGAGGACGTATATCTCGGATTTGGTGCCTACTTATATGTTTTTCTTCTTCTTTTTTTTTTTCCTATGTTCTCTTAGACTTTCATTACGGAGAACCGCAGCGTTGTAGGTGTTCGGCGCATTCAGGCGATAGAAGGGGTGGCAGGACCACAGCTCACTTGACTAATATTAAGATTCAAGGAGGGCATCATTGCTCCCTCGTTGATAAACTACAAGTTTACGACGACGAATTTGTGTAGCTCATAATGGCGATATAATTAGCCTCAAGCTCCTTATTCCAGCTACTCATCAGACATTGATATTGCCAACGTGTTTCGCGAGGAGGGGTATGGCCGCGACTGTCCTGTCCACCGACTCTCCATGATATCCGGTTGCCGTGATGAAGTTGAGCTGGAGCAAAGACCATACGGCTAGCAGGCACTTAGGCAGCTGACATTGGGGAGCAAAACTGCGGGATTTGGACGAATTGCGGTGGACTTGCAAGGTGGCTCGTTGACTGTGTAGAACGCGGACAGGGAAAAGCAGTGAGTAATCTCAGCGGCAGAAGCAAAACTTCTTGATTCGAGCGGCTCAGCAGGCTAGTAGCAAGGGGACACCGGAAGGGAAGTGGACTTCTGGGCCTGTGAAGAGAAACACGACTTGGACCTAATCTCTTATGGTTTGTGCTGAAAAGATTAAGGATATGCTCTCCATGACCGTGTTACGAGGTTCCTCTGTTTAAGCTTTGACCGTTCGTTGAGCCCACTTAACACAGCGCAAGGTGTTTCAACCCCGTGTTAGATAGACTCTGGAGTTGACAGCTTTACCTATTTTAGGTTTTATGGATTATACCCACCGTAACCACTAAACGTCAAAATGCTTGTATGAAAAATCTCCGATTAGAGTGATCCAGCTTCCTCCTGTGTGAACAGGAGTTACAGATGTCTTTGGGGCTGAATTCTCCTAAGCTTTCGCAGGTGGAGCCAACCAACATCAGACGATGGGTCTTGTATAATCGCGACAGCCCATTTCCCGTCTACCCCGCCAAAGCCCCAATCATTTAAAAGTCCACCAGTAACGTGCAGAGCGGTTTGCCAATTCGGGCATGACCTCCTCCACACCGTGGATCTGGATCTTCCGGGGTAACTCGGCATTTCAACCCCGGACCTGCATAACCGCAAAAGGCACAAGGCGATGCTGGGTCATTGGTGCGCGTGGGAGCAACCTGGCGCATGCGGCTACATGACGTCGGCCTCGTATTGTTCAAGTGTTGTTTGGTCGGTCTCATACTTAGTTTTCCCCCTTGCAAGGCTGTCTCTGCTTAACCGTCACGTATACGTATATAAATCAGGGACAATCGCCTAGGAGTTGTTTGTTCATTCAGCAAGTAACAGTGGCCCAGTCAAGGAACTTGGAACAAGATCATGGCGACAATAATGAGTGGCCTGAAAGTTGCCGGCCTTCTGGGTATTGCCCTAGCCGGCATGGCGAGCGCATCACCACTGTCACCTGATAAACGCCAGAGTTCAACGTATGCCAACCCAATATTGTGGGAGGACCTTCCAGATCTCGATGTTTTCCGGGTTGGCGATGTTTACTACTACTCGAGCTCCACCTTTGCATACTCTCCTGGTGCTCCGATCCTCAAGTCGTATGATCTCGCGAACTGGACGCCCGTGTCGCACAGCGTTCCGTCCTTGGACTTTGGGTCCACAAAGTACAACCTAGCGAGCTCCAGCGACCGCGCGTACGTCAAGGGAATCTGGGCCAGCACTATGCGATATCGTGAGTCCACGGACACATTCTACTGGATTGGATGCATCGAGTTCAGCAAGACCTACATCTACACGGCGTCAGGCACCAATGCGCGGAACAACAATGGCGAGGTCGACTCCTGGGACTGGAAGCAGGCCGCTGTCCTCGACACATGCTACTATGACTGCGGCTTGTTGATCGATGACGACGATACCATGTATGTGGCATACGGTAGCACAAACAGCAACGGCCTCAGTGTGGCTCAACTGTCCAGCGACGGGCTGTCACAGGTGACGACAAAGCAGGTCTTCACCAGCGACACCTACTTTGAAGGGAGCCACATGTACAAGATCAATGGCTACTACTGGATCATCCCGACCAAGGTGGCAACTGGCGAGTGGGCGTTACGGTCCAAGAATCCCTTTGGTCCGTACGAGGATAAGATTTTCTTCGATCAAGTGAAGGGCCCTCTCAGCAACGCAGGAAACGCCCATCAAGGTGGCATGGTTGAAGCGGCCGATGGAAAATGGCATTACATTGCGTTCCTCGACTCGTACCCCGGCGGCCGCATACCGGTCATGGCACCAATAACTTGGGATGCTGAAGGTTGGCCGCAGATTACTCTAAACGGCACAGGTGCTTGGGGGCTTTCATACGACATGCCTGTCTCCACAAGCAAAACCGTACCGGGTCCGACAGGAAAGGATTCATTCACCGGGTCCGCTTTGAGCGCTCAGTGGGAGTGGAACCACAACCCTGACACGAGCAAGTTCAGCCTCGCGGGCGGCGATGGTGGCTTGATCTTGAAGACGGCCACTGTGACTGATGACCTCTTTACGGCTCGCAACACGCTGACTCACCGTATCCTCGGGCCTAAATCCGAGGCGGTCTTCGAGTTCGATATCTCAAAGATGGCTGACGGAGATAGAGCCGGCGCGGCCTTGTTCCGGGACTGGTCTGCGTATATCGGTGTCCACAAGGAGGGAAACACTGCAACTCTTGTCTACGTTAACGATGTGACGCTCAACGACGACTGGACAACCAAGAGCAAGGGAACTGTAGCTGCCACAGGACCAACGCTGACGGCGAGCACCGTCTACTTGCGTATAGTTGCAGATATCACACCAGCGCTGAACTTGAATCCGGTACGTGAGGGTGTTTTTTCGTACAGTTTGGATGGCCAAAATTGGACGCAGCTTGGGGGAAGCTTCCTCCTGAGAAACAGCTACACCTTTTTCATGGGATACCGGTTTGCAGCTTTCAATTTCGCCACAAAAGCCCTTGGAGGACAGGCAACCCTGCGAAGCTTTTCCATGGAGTTGGCTAGCTGAGAGCCAAGGCTGGGAGAACTGCTGTACAGTCACCAAGCGGGCTGATTACGTGTACATACACATAGCCCTCCGCCAGATCACCCGGCAGTAGGGTCGATATAGTGTGGCGTTTGATGCACAATGACGAATCCCTATCCCCTGGTCTGCATAATCTCTATCATGGGATGCGAAACCCTGGTTTTTAAGATACAGTACCGTAGTAGTTTGTAGAAGGTGCTTTGAATTGGCTGATAACAAGTTCCGGAAGCATGGACCCGCGGCCGGCGTGTCACAGCTAGATTCTAGAACGATGTCGTTATTGCTCTAACTATAGTGTAGGAATAGTAGTTAAACTTTCTTTTTGATATCCTATACTTAGAGCTGATGGACTCCCGATAAGTGATATCAAGCTAGATAACTTCCCAGGCAGAGAGCCTTATTCATTCATGGCTTACAAATCAGCTACATGCGCAATAGCCGCCAAACCACAGAAAACAAAAACAAAACCACAAAAGCAACACTGATTTATCAAAGTGAGGTCAAATATACGTCAGTGTACTGCTGCTGGGTGAGAGCAATGACGACTTAGCTGTTGTCGTTGCGCGATGGTTGAGAACGTGTTGCTACCTTGCTCAGAGCGTCTTGCTGTGAGATCAGTACGTTGAAAGGGGCTGTGCACTATGATAGCGCGCGGCCAGACATTCGCCCGACTCACTCGAATTACCGGATTAGGACAATGACAATTGCAGGCCACATCGCTGCACAACACCTAGACTTTCCAACTAGAAAGCGTCCAGACGAACTCAACACCAGAGATTGCACGTAAGGTTTGAGCTAGTATCAGAGACTACAGTATAGTTGAAAGCAGTGTTGCTGCTGTTGCTGAACCCACGCGTATAGAAGGATCAGACTAGGAATCCAATGCCAGACGATTCTCTCCTGTACATTGGCCCGGGCATGCCGCGTTACAGATGTGGCTGCGGCTCTCGCAAGGGAGTAATCCACCCCCTCTAGGCGTAGACGCAAGGTACCAGGAAGTTGTCTATTCCGTTCTGAACCAAGCAGCAGACGAGTCCAAAGCCGAAGCAGGGTGTTTCTGGGTGTTTCCTGTTGCACCGTGGTATTAAGAACGGGTCGAGAGCCTGGCCAGCTGCCTGGCCAGCAACTATTGACGAGTCGCGACATCCGCGGGCCGGCAACACACACCACCAAGACACTAGCCCCGGGGTACTCTTAGCGTGCCTGGCTGCGGTAGTGGGGGGCTAGCCCACTAACTAAGTGTATTGGGGGGTTTACCACATCCCTTTCTCGGTGTGGCCCTGGGATTGGCATAGCAAACGGCGGCCGGGAGGCCGGATGGAAACATTGATCGCTTGCAATCGTGGCAGCGGCCGATCCTTGCAGGAATGGATGCAGGTTCGGCCTGCATACAAACGGGGCAGTGCTTCGAGGGTTTCCAAGCGCAGATGACCAATGACACCGTTGGCGAGCTTTCTTAGCCATCTGTCAAAAGGTAGTCTATTTTGGGCGCAATTAAATATCCCGTGGCACCTGTCCAGTGCCGTCTCCCACGCTCCTCACCGTCGGTCGACCATGAGTATTGCAACATGGGCTCACCGACGACAACGGGAGGAGTGACGGGCTTCCAGTTCATCACCTCCATCAACACGATAACCCGCGATGATGAGACGCGGCGGAAAGTGCGCTCTCACGCGCGGCGGCAAAAGCTGTCGAATGAGCCGTCAAGTCAGCCGCCTGCGACTAAGAGCACCAGCCAGAAAGAACGCACCTCCAAGTTCAGACTCGGCGCCAGGGCTTCAGGCTCGGCCAAAAAGCAGAGCCAGCCAAAGTCAAGATCACCACAAGAGGAGTCCTCGACGTCGAGTCCTGACAGTCTCGTCGAGGAGGTCAAAAACGAAGGCCGAGATGGCTGGCACACTGAGATGATCACCGAGGAGTTTGGCTTCACAGTCGCTCCCGAGCTGCAGAATTTCTCGGTCTTACCGATCCGGACAACGCCGCTGACGGACAACCTGTTCAAATGGATGATCTGTGTGTGCCTTTCGCCGCAAGAAAAGTTCGTCCAGAGATGGTTTAACCGGTGCGGGGCGCCTTCGTATTTCAACACATACCATTCGAGCTTTCTATCCCTCTCTCATGCGATGAACCCCCAGGGCAACTGGTTCGATTTTGTGAGCCTCATCCGTGTATGATTGAGGTAACGCGGTGCTGATCCTCAACCCTAGATTACAGTAGACCCGGCAATGACCCACGGCTTCATGGGCCTCGTGGCGGCCATGCACAACGCGCTGGCCGAGTGGGATGATATGACAAGTATCGACTTCCATCGATATGAAACAATCAAGTACATCAACAAGCGGCTCAACATGGAGGGCCGCCATGATACGACTGTGTCTGACGGCGTCATAGTAGCCGTATCTCTCCTGGTTCAGATCGAGGCGTTCATTGGCTCACTCTCGTCAGCCAGAGCGCATCTGATGGGCCTGAAGAAGATGGTGGAGCTTCGCGGCGGTCTTCGCCACGGCTTTGGCCATAGCCCCCTACTTCAACGTGCCTTGGCATGGGCAGACTTTGCCTATGCGACGGCTTCACAAACGCCGTTGTCCTTCCCTTTTATCCCGCAACTGGCCGACCCACTGGGTATCCAGGACAGATTCTTATCGCGTTCTACAATGCTCAATGCGGCGGCGAGCGCTGACCCTGGGGCCGGCCTTGTTATCCAGAATCGAGAGATCCTGGAGATATTCGAGCTGCTCTATTCGACAACGCGAGCAGTCAACGGCTTCGAGTTTAATAAGCTGGAAAGTCTAAGAACGGAAAGGGGCCAGATGAGTGACAGCATGTACCTGACAGACTACAGGCTTTGTATCCTAGAAGAGACTATCCGGTCTCGCGAAAGGAGCAGGTATGAATCAGCGTCGATGATTTCGACGTCGCCCGTTTCCGCCCCCGACGATCAACTCGTGACGGCCTACAAGAACCCCAAGGATCTGTCTGATTCCCTTGTTTACGCCAGCCACCTCTTCCTGCACATGGCTCTGAGGGGACAACCACCTCTGGCAAGGGCACATAAGCTGCCATTGGAGGGGCTAATGGCGAGCCTGTACGAGCCCCTTGCAGCGTCCGGCCTCTTGATCGACTCGACTCCCAGTCCTTCCCTCACGTTTGCCAGCCAGAGCCCAGAAACGCAGGCATCCGCTGGGACATCGCTGGACAGTTGGCCAAGCCCCGTCAACGACAAGCCAGATGAGTCCACACACACATCGGCGCTTCCTAGGAAAGATGACAGAGACGACTTGCACGAGGATTTACTCTTATGGGTCCTGTTCGTCGGTTCATGCGTGCAGATCCGGCCTTCGCCAATCCTAGACGGCTTCGAGTCCATGCCGGATCATCGAGCCTTCTTCCTCGGCGCATTGCGACAGCACTGTATCGCGCGAAACATTCTAGACAGGGACGTGCTGTTGTCGAAATTGCGGGACCTGATATGGCTGGACAGCTGGTGCGAGAAACAACTTGATGTGATCTGGGCACGCATTGGTAACGAGCTCGGTGTTTAAGCTCCTTGTCGTGTGATTTTCCTGAAAACAACGGGACGGCGCATGTGAACGGCTAAAGGACGGGTTACGGTTTGAATCAATGGTCCACGATGCTCTGGGTTTACGGTTACGTGGGTTAATGAAGTCGGATTCAGGGAGGCACGAGATGGAGATACCAGCCAGTCATGTACGCATGGGTTTTGTAACAATATGGACAACGGAGAATGGCGACAGACGAGGGCGAGTTGCGTCTGTCCCCGAGAAAGAGAGAGAGGGGGAGAGAGAGAGGGAGTACCTTGGGGATTTGTTTTACTTGATCGACTGTGATACGTAATCCACGACCATGTTTGTACGAGTTTGCATGATGGAGGCCATGACGACAAGTCTTCTTCCACTTGTTGACTGTCTTGACTCGACAGACTCGGTGCTAGCATGTGTGTGCCTCTGTCCGGCGGCTGCTGGACGCCCCGTGGTGCACGGCTGCTCCGTTGGCCACGGGCGGCAAGGCGGGATCCAATGCTGCAGGTGGCATTGAATTCCTGTCTGGTTAGTGGGTCTTTAGCGGGAAATCCAAATTAAACTGGGCAGTTTGGGCACCTCCCACGCTTGGAGCCCGCCCGGAACAGTGGGGTTCTGCCCAATCCAAGGATCTGGAACGGTAACGTGGATAAGGGGATAAGGGAAGAGGGACAGAGGGAAAGAAAAAAAAAAGTTTTCGAGGGGCAGACAGGCACGGCCCCCCCTTCGCCCCAGTGAGATAAGCGTTCCTCAGCACTAATAATTCCGATTTCTGGCAACTTGGGAGACGTGAGATTCAGATTCTGCATACATCGCACTTTTTTCCTGCCCTGTGTCGTGGGCTATTCTTGGGCGCCTGCTGATTGTATCCCCGGTACACAGCGCGAGTCTGCTTTTCAGACTCATTTAGGCCCAGAAATCCGCAGCCTGGCCTGGTCCTCGCCTGCAACAAGCCCTTCACGATGCCTCACCCAGTATCGCCGCCGATAATGATAGCCAAATCTGGCTCAACGACCCCTCCCCCGCCCGAGATTGCGGCGTATCGCGACACCGCGTTCAACGCCTCCAGCTCCCAAGCCTCGATCGACGCTGCCTATGCGCTCTGTGCCCAGCTGCTCGAGACCCCCGGCGGCTACCGTGGCCTCCAGCAGTATGGCATCCTGGACGACGTCAAGAAGGCCGCAGCCGACAAGAAGAGCGGCCTCAAGCGCGAGGGTGCCCAGAACCTCTTGGGTGCGCTCTTCGAGAAGCTGCCCTCCCAGCAGCCCCTGAGCCAAGTCTCTTTCCTGGTCGAGGACCACGCCGTCCTGGGCTGCGCGCTTGACGCCCTGTCTGACAAGGGCACCGTGGTGCGCGATGCTGCGCAGTACGGAATCGACGCCCTGTTCAGCCATCTGAGCGCCGAAGCCCTGGTCGTCGGTCTTCTCCCCGCCCTCATCACCTACCTGTCCAAGAAGACCGGAAAGTGGCAAGGCAGGGTCGGCGCTCTGAAGCTGATGCAGAAGATGGCCGACAAGGCCAAGATGGAGATCGGTTGCACCAAGGAGCAGGCCCTGGAGAAGGACCTGCTCCGCGAGGCCATGGGCGAGAAGCTCGCTCGCCTCATCCCCATCGTCGAAGGCGACATGCACGACCTCAAGGCCGAGGTTGAGAAGCAAGCCGTCCTCACCATGACCTCTCTCACCACGCTCCTCTCCAACGACGACGTTGCCCCCAGGATCCCTCTGCTCGTCGAGACCATGCACCACCCCTCGACCGAGACCCTTCAGAAGGCCATCCACGCTCTTTCTCAGACCACCTTCGTCGCCATTGTGACGTCCCCTGTGCTTGCCCTTTTGACGCCCTTCTTGGAGCGGACGCTCAACAACCCCTCAACCACACAAGAAGTTTTGCGCCAGAGTGTCGTTATTACAGAGAACCTGACCAAGCTTGTTCACGATCCCATCGAGGCTCGTACCTTCCTGCCCAAGCTGCAGCCCGGTGTCAAGGGTGTACTAGACCGTGCCTCCCTCCCCGAGGTTCGTGAGCTGGCCCAGCGCGCTTTGGACGTCATGGACAAGGCCATGGGCAACGAGCACGCCGTCGTTGAGAGAACCACTGGCGATGATGTCGCAAAGGTCCTCGATGCCGAGGTCAAGAAAGCCGTCGGCGGTCTCGATCTCCTGACTGCCAAGGAGCGCGGCTACATCTGCGAGATGGTGGCCGAGGACGTCAACCACCGCCAGATCGCGCGTATTGAAGCACGCATCGCCCCCTACTTGAAGGACCTCACCAAGTCCGAGCCCAGCGAGCCCATCGCATCCGCTGTTCACAAGTTCTACCTCGAGGAGGATCAGCGCAAGTATGGTGTTCCCGAGAAGGAGGACGACGGTGAGACTGAGATCGTCAACGCCGACTTCTCCCTCGCCTACGGTGGTATGCTCCTGCTGTCGCACACCAACCTTCGCCTTCTCAAGGGTCACCGTTACGGTCTCTGTGGCCGCAACGGTGCAGGCAAGTCTACATTGATGAAGAGTATCGCTGGTGGCAAGCTCGAAGGCTTCCCTTCCCAAGACGTCCTGCGAACCTGCTATGTGGAGCACAACCAGGGTGAGGATGCTGATATTAGCATTCTGGACTTCATGGTTAAGGATCCTACCATTGCTTCCGAGGGCCGAGAGCGTATCTCTGAGGTCCTGGCCGAGTTCGGCTTCACTGCCGGCCCCGAGGGAAAGCAGTCGCAGAAGGTCGGCTCCTTGTCTGGAGGATGGAAAATGAAGCTGGCTTTGGCTAGGGCCATGCTGCAAAAGGCTGATGTCCTCTTGCTGGACGAACCTACTAACCACTTGGACGTTGCCAACATCGCCTGGCTAGAAAACTACCTGAAGACCCACACGGACATTACCAGTTTGATCGTTTCTCACGACTCCGGTTTCCTCGACAACGTGACCACTGATATCTACCACTACGAGCCTGGCAAGAAGCTTGGCCACTTCAAGGGTAACCTGGCGGCCTTTGTGCAGGTTCGACCTGAGGCCAAGGCCTACTACGAACTTGCAGCGACTTCTGTCCAGTTCAAGTTCCCGCCTCCAGGAATTCTCAGTGGTGTCAAGTCTCAGACGGCTGCCATCATCCGTATGAGCGGGTGTTCCTACCAGTACCCCGGCGCTACAAAGCCCCAGCTTACGGATGTGTCTTGCAAGCTGTCACTGCAGTCCCGCATTGCTGTCATTGGACCTAACGGAGCTGGCAAGTCGACCCTCATCAAGATGTTGACAGGCGAGACGATTCCCACCGTCGGACGTGTGGAGAAGCACCCTAACCTGCGTATCGGCTACATTAAGCAACACGCTCTTGAGCACGTCGAGATGCATCTTGAGAAGACACCCAACCAGTATCTTCAGTGGCGGTACGCCAACGGTGACGATCGTGAGGTGTTCTTGAAGCAGACACGTATCCTTTCGGACAAGGACCGTGAGCAGATGGACAAATTCATTGATGTTCACGACGGCAAGGGCGCGCGACAGATTGAGGCTCTTGTTGGTAGACAGAAGTGGAAGAAGTCCTTCCAATACGAAGTGTAAGTTGCAGTCTGTCGTTGACGATGAACCGAGCTAACCTCTTATAGTAAATGGCGTGCAACCCTTCCCAAGTATAACAGCCAGGTTTCCCGTGAAACCCTGCTGGAGTGGGGTTTCGATAAGCTGATTCAGGAATTCGATGACCACGAGGCGTCTCGTGAAGGTCTCGGCTACCGTGAACTGCAGCCAAAGGTCATTTCCAAGCACTTCGAGGACTTGGGTCTCGACCCGGAAATCGCCAACCACAACGAGATCGGATCTCTGTCTGGTGGTCAGAAGGTCAAGGTTGTCATTGCTGGCGCCATGTGGAACAACCCCCACTTGCTGGTCTTGGACGAGCCGACTAACTTTTTGGACCGAGACTCCATGGGCGGTCTGGCGATGGCTATCCGAACCTTCAAGGGTGGTGTGGTTATGATTTCCCACAACGAAGAGTTCGTCGGTGCGCTGGCCAATGAGCAGTGGCATGTCAACGATGGCAAGATGGTGATCAAGGGCTCCACGCTTGTTTCCCTTGAGGACTCTCGCCCTGGATCACAGCTGACGAGCGCTGTTGCCAGCACCGCTGCCAGCAGTGTGGTCAGCAGTGCAGTCAACAGTGGCGTCGAGGACAACGTGCCGCTGAAGTTCAAGGCCAAGAAGAAGAAGAAGAAGACCAAGAAGGAGCTGAAGGAGCAGGAGGTCCGGAGACGTCTGAGACACATCGAGTGGTTGAACAGCCCCAAGGGCACGCCCCACCCTGTGGATACCGACGACGAGGAGTAAAAGTTTTACGGATGACTTCAAGATTTAATGATACGGCAACGCACAGCGGTAGATGATTTGGGCATTAGAGGTTACCGTCTTGGATCCTAGACAGGACCGCATTGATGATAGAACGATGTTTTGTTCTGCATAAGATACGGGTCATGGGTCATAGAGGCGTTCACGATAGACGGCCAGGGGCCTGGATACTGAATTTAATTATTATTGCAATCATCAGGGGAGGTGCACGCCCATACTAACTGAACTGGTGCTATGAGTGTTTGGTGCCAACTATGATGTACTAAGACTATCTCGAAACGCGCAACAGTCCTTCTTTCTCCTGCCAAGAATGACAGAAACCATGGGGCAGTACTTAGCAAAAGGGCCAATGAATGAAAATACGCTGATATCATGTGGGCTCTGTTTGATTCATCGTCATTTGCGCCTGTCAAAGCAACGTATGTGTAGGTGAAAGGATGCGTGCGGAGGATCTGCTGCGCCGCCACCTAAAATGTAGACTTGATGTCAGCTCTCCACTAAAGACGGCTTACCGCTCCTGCCTAAGGTCACAACCAACCGTAAGACTCATACGCCGGCCCGGACCCATCAGTACAAACAACACAATACAGAAAATCTCTCCATACTTCTCGTCGCAAGAGCAATTCCTCTCTTGCTTTCATAGATTGACCTGGCAAACGCAGCCCTCCCCAACTGCTGGCAGTTTCGTCTACACAAGCACTCCTTGTGCCTGCCTTCAGCATGGCTTCCCAACTGGACAACGGGATCATACGTGGCAGTTCGCCAACCGAGCTGGCACAATACCTACGGGCAGAGCTCCCTCACGGGTGGGAGCCCATCTCGAAACATCTCCTGGCATCGGTTGCTTCTGGTGCCATCCCACCAACCGTTTTCCAGGTCTGGCTGGCCGTCTGCAAGGATCCCCATGCCGTCGTATTCGCTCTGCGACAGGATGTATCGGTTCTTGCCAGACATGTGGCCATCAGACGTTTCGGCAAATGGCTAAGAACGGCCGATGAGCTGCAAGCCATCTGGCAAGCAGTAGGGGAAACCAAGGGCCTGGTCGGCTTGATGGCAAACTTCAGCGTCGATGAAGTCCACCTGTTATGCCGGACCGTCCAACTGCAGTGCAGAGCAACAGGTGCCAAGGAGCAGCGTGAGAGTATCGTTTCGGAACTATACGGTGCTCTGACTGGCACTGGAAAAGTTCCAAACCCTGATTCACGCCCTTTGTCCGCGATATATGGAAAGCTGGTACCAGCTTGCAGTGCTGAGACCACTTTGGCGTTCGCCAAAGACAAGCATCCTACTCGCAAGGCCTATGAGAACCATACCAACGCATACGATCAATATGCTCTACAACGCCTGTTTCCCATCGAAGGGGAGGCTGAAAAGATTACAGCATTCACGAAGTTGTTCGAAGTGAACCGCCCCCTCGCAGTCCATGTCCTGCAACGCATTGCAGCCGATAGCACCGCCCTGGAGCACAACAAGCTAGGACTGCGGAATGACCTCATAATTCCACTGCTCAGGCGATCGTATCATTCTCGTCATCATTCAGAGACTCAACAGGTCTTGCAGATCGCAGTCGAATGTGCACAGAAGGAGCCTGCAATCCTGGGTGGTTTCACCGACAAGGATGATCCATTGTTCTTCTATGCTGTTCAGCATTGGAAACGATCGCCTAGAAGAGAGAAAGCAGAGAAGCTGCTGGCTGACCTCATAGGGGTTATGCCGGAAATAACAGGTTTCATGCTGCTTGTTCACGCATTGATGCAAAACGTCGAACCGGCGTTGCGATATCCTCTTCTGTGCCTGAGTCTTCGCAATTACAAGAGTGTCGCGCTCGATCTTGAGTCTGAAGACTCCGAAGTGGATGAGAAGCTAAAGGAATACCAGATGCGCTGGCCGGCTGGCTTGTTTCTGGCCCTCCCAGCCCCAACAGCTCTACATCTATTCAAGCGATTGCTGAAGACTTTCCCTGATGGAAAGTTCTACTACAAGGTGGGCTATGGCGGCATGAAGAGGCTCATTGAAGCCTCTTCTGCTGATGATACGCTTGATTTGGACACAGATGTTGCTATGACGTTTCTTGCTTCTCGTGTGCCGGCTACTGTCAGCGAGAGTAAAACCTGGCTTGATCGAGCGAAGGAGGAAATCCAGGATCGGAAGTACAAGTCAGGCAAGCAACGCGAATGGGAACACCGTGCCTCATGGGCCGTGTCCGTCGTGGAACTGGCTTTCGCTACCGGTTCCCAAGACATCGTTGCGGACATTCTCCTCTGGGCACGACGCTACAATCGAGACACAAACGTCGTCGCTCATCTGTATCGGGCCGGTGTCTTCTTCTCAGAGGATTCATTCGATGTGCTCACCGGTCTGCCTCGCATTACAAGCCCTGGAACACCGCCTGGTCTTCCGGATATCAAGTCGGCGGTCGAAAAGGGCAACGAGATCATGTTCCAGATGCTGGAAACAGTCGCCATGGGCCTCAAGGAACCGGCATTCAAGCGGTATAATTGGAACGGGCTCCTCAAGCTCTTACCAAGCGTTCTGCAACGTCGTTTGGAGAAAACACAGATTCTTGAAAAACAATATGATCTTTCCAAAGAGGAAGTCTTCGCCCATATCTGGCGGCCCACTATTGAACTCATGGTGAAAATCGAAAGATTTGGGCTTGAGCCAAAACATAACAAGCTGGAGCTGGCTGCTATGGACGGCGGCCTGAAGGACTGGGAGCTCGTCACGCCCACGGAGGCATCCGCAATGTTCCTGGACAAACTCGCAGAAGAGCGCAACACGATCTGGACGAAGTTCCGTCCAGAGAGCCACCCAGCCACCACGACACTTGGTAGTCCGTGGCCAAGAGGCTTACCCATACAACTTCTCGTTCCGCGCCTGTCCGCCGATAAGTACAGATTTCCGGAAATGCCGTATTTCCAATCACGCGCTGAAGCTGTAGTCTTTTCGGATTCGTCAGCTTTGAGTCCTCCGCCACAAGACAAGGAAACTAGGGATGCGATAGGTCCATTCGTCGAAGATTACAAGTTTGCTCTGGACATGTTCATCCAAGGGGCCAAGGATGAAGAGGACCGCAAGGCACGTGCTCTGAGAGCATGGGATCATGCCACGACTGTTCTGACTGGTGATCGAATGTCTGAAGTTGAAGCAGCCCGGTTCTGGCTGCGCGTCTTTGACTCTGAAAGCTACGCGCATCTTCTCAAAGACTTGGCTTGGCTGAAACTTGCACCTAAACGCAAGATGTTGTTACCTCACCTTCCTGAATACGACGAGGACGGCCCTATTGAGTGGAATGAGTCCTCAATAAAGATGTCATTCCAGACACCCTACAAGACTTTCCACAAGACTTGCCTGGACTGTATGCTCCGTAGAGCACAGAGCTGGGAATGCCCGGATCTCTGGAGCACTGACTTACCTTTCCACGAGGGAGCGTCCAGCATCGGAGACAGTCGGCTCATGTCTTTTTGGACTAGTGCAAAGCCTTCGTCCATCCCCAGGTCTGCTGCTGATGCAATGACAGCTGCGGCTGTGTGTTATCTCAACAGCAAATACGGCGCAGATTCTTCCCTATTACTGAAACCACTCCCGTCGCGGAATGACATACGATTCCCGCCTTTGTATCTCGATCAAGACTTCCTAGAATCTACGAAAGAATCGAACAGGGCTTACTACGACCGCCAAGCTCTCAGGCAGCTTGCTTACAGTCCGCCCGCTGATATCATGGTCCACCTGGCCCAGTCAATCTTGAAACGTCTTGAGGACGAGGCTCCGGAGGAGGACCCGAATGGACGTGAAGTCGCCATCAAAGTGGTGAAGCACCTGACGCGTAGTGATCACCCAGAAATCGCTCGCGACTTCGTGCGGGACATCATTCTAAATCGGCAAGAAGACAGCTCATGGCATCGCCATCTCTTCAACGTTGGGTACTTGCGACGCCTTCCAGCGAACGGTGTTAGGGCTTTTTTCGAGAATTTAGCTGCAGAGATACAGGTGCGATTGCAACAGCACACTGAAGGACGGGCAAAGTACTGGGCGGAAAAGAAGAGGCTCGAGGATGATGAACCCGCCGAAGAGAGTGTCGCCTCCACAGCTCCCGCAGTCAAGGTGTCTACTGTGAAGATGTTTGCGCTTATGCTACGGGAGGCAGACTATGTCGATTCACGCTTCAGCTGCGACCTTCTCGTCAAACTTCTGGCGAGTTTCAAGCAACTTGATATCCAAATTGCCATTGTCGAAGCTCTCGTGAGCATCTTATTGGAGACAAAGGAGGTAGAACTCCAAGCCTTCATTTACGAAGCCTTAGAGAAATACGCCATCCCAATTGCATCCTCTATCAACGAGCGTCGCCCTCTTACCGAAAGGATGTGGCTTGCTGCCGAAAAGGACGATAGGGCTATCCCGGGATTCTACGAAGACAACCCGGCGACTCTGCCACCTCTCCTCACTCTTCTGTTGGAGACAACCAGCCGTTGGGAGAAGAACAGCACCGGTTACGACAGGTGGATTTCACGCATCTTGCAGCCAGTTGTGGAGAAGTCAATTGCAAACCACGCGCGCTGGAATGCATTATTTGTAAGAAAGCATGGCTTTGACATTGCTGAAGGATATCTAGCGGCGGTCCCGACGCAGCCAGAACTGCTGTACAGGCTGTGGAATACCGTGCCTAAAGCCATTACCAAGGCCAACTTTGAGGCATGGAAGCAGTATGCTTGGAACAACCTCAGGCCTCACGCTGGGTTACAAGCTGCAAACAACGCCATTGCAGACGATCATGATCTGCAGAAATCGAATCCCGGCAGGCACTGGCTGCGCATCTGGAACCACGTCGATGCGCCTTTCGACTGCGGTATCAACCAGGTCGCTCGCTTCTTTTCGACTCTGGGTCCTGAGGATCAACAAATACTCACCCAACAGGTGCCTCTTCAGGATATGCGAGACTTCCTACAGGCAGTGTTGGAGGACCTGATCATGCACGGCCAAAGTGACGAATTCTCAAAGCTTGTTGATCTTTTTACACAGTCCCCTCGCGAGAAGGGCAAGAAGCGTTGGACTATTGGCTTCCTGCCGGTCGTCGAGCACAGCCTTATGGTAGTTGAGAAACTTCGGACCGCTGAGTGGCAGGGAAACCCACAAAGACACCCAGCGACACTACCGCAGGAGATTGATATCAAGCTCAAAATGCTACAACTCAAGTACAAGGAGAAGATTGATGACGCGGGTGAGAGCAATGTTGACGACCTCGTCTCCGACATTTTGGGTTTTCTCAACGAGATGCTAAGCGACGATGCGCCATACCACCGTGTATGGGACAGGTTCTACTACGCCGTCCGGGGTAGTGCTAAATCCTCGTCTTACTTGCTTGTGGGTAACAAACTTGCCGAGTCCGTGTCACTGCAACGGCCGCAACTGGCAGATCAGTTGAAGGTCGACCTGGTGACCAGGCTCTTCAAGGACGCTAGGGACTCCCAAGAGATACCGGGCAGAGAGGCCGCCGTTGGCGTGCTCAAGGGCTGGCTCGAATGCCCCAGTGAGCCAATCCGGAGGTGTGGCAGCCATGCCGTCGAACACTTGGTTCGCGAGTGGGATGCAAGCCGTGGCTGGTTAAGCGCGGAGGACATGCAGGCTCTCGGAGTCCTGCCCAAGGAATCTAGCCGCAGTGCCGGGGGGCGAGGACGTGCCACTAGACGTATGCGAGGTCGAGGAGGTCGGGGAAGGGGGCGTGGCTGGTAAAACAACACGTCCCCCTTTTGCTAGGCACACTGCAACGGGAGGAAAGACATACACAGTATTTACCCTAGACCCGTCAGCGAAAAGGCCACAGACGTAGCTATTCTGCAATAAATCTTATATCGAATCCTAGTCACAAGTTCTGCCAGACGCTGTCATTTGCCGCCAACGATTAGACGTGAGATACTAAGGCCCAACACATGGCAGCGCGGGCGCTCTGCTTGAGCGTAACTTAATCCTAGCCCAGGGGCATTTATCGAAAATCACGTCAAATCTGGGCCATTGTGGTTAATTATATATGACCTATCTAGCCCTCTTCCCCTCTTGGTACAAGCATCCAAGGCCATTCCAGTCGTGTTCGAAAGGCTTTCCGCGCTCCGTTTCATTGGTATCATTGGGGGTTGGCAGAGAGTCCAGACTCCAGGTCCGAGATTCTCCTCTGCCTTGGGTTTCGTGATTTTTCCTCCGGTACGCCAAAGAATGCGTCGCAAATAGTTGGTACACAATCGAGGTACTATACAACACGTTCAACTAACCCGTGCCCTCTCTTCTTCTTTTTTTTTTGTCCTCATTTTCTCCTGTT
The DNA here is from genome assembly GCF_022829205.1 of Neoarthrinium moseri. Taxonomy (NCBI): domain Eukaryota; kingdom Fungi; phylum Ascomycota; class Sordariomycetes; order Amphisphaeriales; family Apiosporaceae; genus Neoarthrinium; species Neoarthrinium moseri. The sequence continues at coordinate 48,897 of NW_026055161.1, read as the reverse complement.
CTTTATCCTGCTCTTGCTCCTGCTACCTGCCACAAGGATGTAGATTGGCCCGTAGCATATGAGCCAACTAGGCAGACTCCAGTTGGCTAGCTCAAAATCCAAAACTCGATGGACCTATGCCAGTTTCTAGATGTGCCGCATCTGAAGGAGACACACATGTCGAGAAATGGAATATATGTGACACCTCGCATTCGTCTGTGCTGCCTCGTGCAGTCTGCCACTAATCGTGGTTTCTTTCAAATGCCAGTAAAGGGGTCTCTCCGGCTGGGCGATAGAGTCTGCTCGGCAATGGTAGGCTCTGTCTGCTGGCGCCTCAAGTCCGGACGCGTGGCACAGGCAGCACGGTTGACCAGGGACGATTTCCGGGGCGGCGGAAACAGGTCCGTGGCCGAGAGTGTGCGTGTGTTCTACATCACGGAGCACTCTCCCTCCTGCTGCTTGCCAATCTTGCTTCGCGAGATGCGCTCGCGCTGGCGAGGACCACCGTTCTTTCCAGAGCGCTTCAGATCTTCCAGCCGCTCACGAGCCTTGGGGAAGTTTTGGGCTTTGGGAAACATTAGTCAAGCACTTATCGTCAACCCGCATAAGGGGGTAACTTACCAGCAGCACGCCAGTACCAACGCTTTGCGTCTTCCATGTTCGCAGCAATGCCGATGCCAACTTCTGTAAAGTAGCCCATGGCGTACTCGGCCTTTGCCAACCCAGCCTGGGCCGCCTTTCTTGCCCAGAGGTACGCCTCGGTATCGCTCTGCTGCAGGACTCCTTCGCTGCCCGTCAGATACCAACCACTCAGGGCGAGCTCTGACTGGTGCTCTTCTTGGGTCGCGGCCCGCGAATACCACATTATGGACATGCGCGGGTCGATGGGGCAGTTCATGAGACCATATTCATACGCACAACCCATCCTGAACTGACTGAACTTGTAGCCCAGTTCTGCGGCCTGCTGGAACAACGACAAGGCATACGGTTCATCACGCAGGATGACATCATTTGGCTGTGCAGACTCGTACAGAAGACCCAGCTCATGTAGCGCGTGCGGGTTCTCGGCATCAGCCCGCTCTGCTGCTCTCTTCAACCAGCCGACGGCCTCGCGAGGGTTCTTAGGCTGACCAAGCAGTCCCTTGAGCAAGATCATTCCAACCTTATACATCGCAGGGGGGTCTCCAAGAGTAGCAGCTCGCTTATACCACTGGATCGCCTTGAGGGGGTCCTTGCGCGTGCCACCTCCATCATCGTTGCCGAGTTCACAGCATACTGCCGTTCGGTAAGCGGCAGCAGCATGGCCCAGTTTGGCAGCTGACTGATAGAGAGTGAACGCCTCTTTGTTGTCCGGCTCGAACCCAAGATTTCCACGGCCCATGCAGTCTGCAAGGAAGAACATGGCGTCCGGGTTTTGCGCACTCACAAGCTTCTTGAGGATCTTGTGCGCATCCATGATGTACCTTTCTCTCGACCGTGCACGAGCCTTGGGATCGGGCAGTCTCGGGACCAGGACGTCGGACGCTTCGATCAGCTTCTTGGCAAGTGTGAGGGCTGATTGCTGGTCGTTGGGATCACTCTTGATCACGGCGCGCAGGTGTTCCAGTTCTTCTACCGTGACCGGGATGTGTTCCACCGGTTGGCCGTTCGCCGCGGGACTCGGCTGTTTTCTCCCCTGAGCCCCGATAGCTGCTGCAGGCGGACCGGTATATTGCCGCTGCGGCGGAGGCTTATCCTGCATGTTCACCATCGAGTTTGGCATCAGGCCTGGGCGGATCGGGGCCGGATGCCCAGAGCCGGGTCCAGATTGGGGTTGCCTATTCGGCGCAGGCCCCTGGGGAAGTCCACCAGGGGGTCCCGGCTGGTAGGCCTGGAAGCCTCCGGCAGGGACAGGAGGCAGGTCACTGGCCATTTCGAAAACGGCGGCCTGTGGTTCGCGCAGGTTCGGCTGAGACTTTGTTCGGCTGAGCTCAGGCATGCGCGCCGCAACGTGCTGGGGCATCTCCGGGCCGGGTCCCGGGCGCATGTGCTGATCAAATGAGCTCCGTTGCCCTTGATCCGGGCCGGCATCGAAATCGGGCATGTCGTTGGGTCGTCCAGGCGGATACTGGTTATCACTATTGCGCGGGTGATAGTAAGCATCGTAAAAGTCGCCAAAGGACGCCCGCACCGGCTCAGCCCATGGGGTTTGCTTGGGCGGTTCGTAGGCATCGAACTGCTGAGGGCCTGGTGGTCCGGGAGGTCCCGGCGGTCCTTGGTCGGGATATATTCTTCGAGGAGGCGGCCGATTGCCTTGGGCTGTTGACGGCCTCGGTGGCATGCCGCGGCCACCCGGGCCAGGGAAAGGCGCACTATCTGTCCGCGGCGGCTGGCGCATGCCCATACCCATCGGCGGCTCAACGTTGTTGGGCATTGTCATGCTGCGCCCCGGCGGCCCAAATCCGTCGTCCTGATATCCTCCGTAGCCAGGCCCCGGCGGCGGTCCACGCCTGTCGGGGAAGCCTTGAGGCGGCGGTCCTCGTGGCCCCGGTCCTCCTCTCTGACTGTCCATTGAAGGCCTGCCGCCGTACCCATCGTCCATGGTCGGCCTCCTCGATCCTGGGCCTCTGTGTGGACTGTCGCTGGTCTGGCTTTGCATCGTCGGTCTTCTCGGCGCAGGGCGGCGGCCTCCCCCGTTCATGTCGAGATTTTCCATGCCATCCAGTATGCGGGACTCCTCGTCGAAATCCGATCGTCGTTGCTGGCCGGGAAAGACTGGAAAGGGGCTGCCAAAGTCCTGCTCGTTGGGGCTCATCATCGGGGGCCCTCCGCGATTAGCTGCGAAGATTAGCTGGGACACCACATTGCTATTGCGCCTTCAATGCATCTTACCAGACGGATCTGACGAGCCGGAGCGCTCCAGAGGGCCTGGTCGACCTCCAGGGCCAGGGGTATAGCCACGTCCAGGGCCCGGCGCAGGACCACCACCTCGGCCTCTCATCACCGGTCCCCCGCGTCCATTGGGCGGCGGCGGACGACCTCCTCTTCCGGGGCCGTAGGGATCTTGTTGTGGAAAGCCTCCGTTCGGGGGTGGCCTACCTCGTCCGTAGTTCATGTCCTGCGGCGGGGGCGGGCCGTAACCTTGATCGTAACCATCATCGTACTGGTCGTATCCGTAGCCCCCGTACTCGTCTTGGTACTGGTCGAATTGCTGCTGCTGCTGCGGGGGGCCGAAGTTCCCTCCGGGACCGGGAGCAGGGCGGCGCGCAGCAGGCCCGGCATAGGGGCGCTGCTCAGGGAATCCTCCGTTGAATGCCATGTCGACAGGCTGGCGGCCAGGCGGCGCGACCTTTGCTCTACTATTGGGGGACTTTAGTAGCTATGTAAGCTCTCCCCTGGCCGGCGACTCGTGACGATTCTCAGGATACTTGGCCGGCGAAAGCTTGGGGGCGCGTGAGACTCATAAACAAGCCATAGGCCAGGGCGGATGTGGATGTGGATGTGGATGTGGTGTAAATGTGAATGTGAGTGTGGTTGTGGATGTGGGGGGGTTGTTGTCGCGGGAATGGAATGGGCGAAGAGGCCCAAGTTTGCGACCTGCGTAGCCGTGGTCCCTTGCTGCAAGGTACCCGAACAGCTCCGGTCAGATCTTCCCAGGAGGATGTGGTACGCCTCGACTCGAGCAAAGTCAGCTTCGTGCAGGTCAGCTCCAGGCCGGCGAGAGTGTTGTTTTTCTAAAATTGGGAGGGGGGCTGTTTCGCCTCGGTGTTGATCGCCAGTTTCGGCGCACTGTTATAAGGTTACCTGGGTTAGTTAGTTACAGGCCAACAGACAGGCAGACAGACAGACAGACAGCCCTGGGGGACGGAATCGGCGGCGGGCAGTTCTGGCGGGTCGCTTCTCTCGGGCGTTTATTTAGGGGAGCGCTGGGCGCTGGCTTTAAGGTACTTTTTAATGACCTAACCACCCAGACAGCGGGGTGGGATTCTGGCGCGCGAAAGGGGGCAGTGGGGGAACGTCGTTGTTGGTTCAGTGCGACGGGGGGCGAAGGACCCTGGCGATGTCACAAGGTCGAATTCGGGCGGGTATCTCCAGCACCCCATGCATGCATGGAGTCTACTGTAGGTTGTAAGTTAGGTTTACTACCTAACACAGTAAGTACTGGACGCCTTCGTTGGCCGCCTCCAACAGGTACCTAGGTAGGTAGGACCGGCTTTGCTGCACCAGAAAGCGCCCCCAAAGGCACCCTTTTAGCAACGTGCCGTAGATATGTATGTTTATATGCAAGCCACCGGCGCGAACCAAACGTGGTGTGCTCGACCCGGCTAATTCGGAAGGGGGACTACTATCGTGGAGTGGAGCCCTGTCCAACGCGGCAGAGCAGGGTGCTGTGGTTATGGGTTATGGAGCTGACCAGTCAGAGAAAAGAAAAACATCACAAGCAATAAGCTCTGACAGATGTAGCAACAAGCTCGAGCAGTTCGGCCAATATCCTGGGAAGATCAGAGTTTGGAGACGACTTACTGAAGAGGATGATGCTGGTTCCACGTGAAGATAGGTACATTGGGTAAGCTGAGGTATGGAGGTCTGGCCGTAACGTATCAGAGTGCAGTGAGTGAGCTTTGAAGACTGAGTTGCCTCCCTCACATCAGTCCGTGTGCAGTTAGTTGCGCCACTGCAAAGATCTAGTTAAAGCCAACGGATGCCCAGGCGCCCTAAGTGAAGTTGGATCCTGTCGATCGGCACACAGAGTGCTCCGTCTGCGACTCTGCGCCGCCAACGTCAAGAACGGCCGAGTCACGGTCACGCAAACGAGGCTGTCACGGCACGTCCACCGAGCCCGATCCTAGCGCTTTTAATAACGAGTGTCAGAAGGATGCCCTGGCGGCGGGTCGCCTTGCATTGAGCAGCATCCTGGTAGCCAACGGGGGACAGTGGTCCCTCGCTCCCAGCCCTACTGGGGGATGCTTGCGCGCTGTTTTCTTTGTTGCCAGACTTCTTGTTCTTTCTCTTCTGAGCCTTTCTTTTCCTTGTGTGTCCATGTAACAATGCGCCCTCTCCGTGTTCCCTGTCCCGAGTCCCGATGCCTCAGCAGACGCCAAGTGAAAGGACGTACAGAAAACCCGAACGAGTTGTCGGATGACTTTTTGGTGTGGTTCAGCAGCATGGAGGAAATCATTGCTCTGAACCCGGTAAACTCTACCGACGGCGCACTTCGAAACATCTGAACATTAGGGGATCTGCCCCATCCCTACACATCATGGGCGACGACTCAGGAACTTGTCTCTGAGGAATCGACGCATTGAACTGGTTCCGTGCCAGTTCCAGGCAATGCCCGTAGTCCACGTTACCGTCTTACAGAGCCTTGTGTCAAAAGTGACAGGGGGCTGGCGCCGCTATGTGGTTGATTGGGCGCTTGACTTCCTGAGATGTCTTGGCACGTTTTCTCCAACGTGCCGGCACTTTTCTGGAACCTTGAACTCTCTTGTTCGGATGACCAGGACCCAAGACACAGCAGGCTGTGCGTAACTCGAGCGTGTGTTCATCACCGTCTCTTGTTGGGAAGATGCACATATCCCGGCGATCTGCTGCTGCACTCCTACCACATCATATTCACCGACGCACAGAGAGGGTGTGTATCCCATAGGTTGGTATGAGTATTTTAACTCTATCCTGTGATCCAGAGACCACCAGGGTCCAACCACTCTGTACCTTTGCATGATACATAGTAGGTGAAAGTACAGGGTTTTCTGACTTATACCCACTTTTATAGTACGTAAAACGATCTCAACTTCATCAGCAAGGTTTGGACACGGACGTGAGGAACGCCAGGCCTCATCCGGGTTCGTGCCAGCACATACACAGTACAACTTCGCAGAACGGCTCTTCAAGTACCTCACGAACAACAGACTTAGTCACGGCGATGTACGTGCAGCAGCTGCCATATGACATAACAGGAGGCCTCGATACACTGCCTGGCCAATCTATCCGAGGATAACTTAGAGAGCAAACCGAGCTAGAAGCCTTCTGCCGTGCTAGGGCTGAGCTAATCTGACCAATGCAAGACGTAGATGGCCCTGCCCAGCAAAGCGGCTGTGAACCACTTTAACAAGCATTGCGCACTAGAACAAGAAGGAGGGTCGTTTATGTAGAACATTGCTGCCGCCGCGCATGACCTCCACTTCGGGGCATGCCGCAGCGGGAGGACTCCTATTGTCGCCACTCGCAGCGGTGGCCAGACGATTGGTTGTCCGAGCCTCTCGCGGCTGGGGTTCGTATACCATGGGATTCACGATGTCTTTTAGCCAAACGCCGTCGATCATGCGGGAACGGCGCGTGTGATATGTATCGTGTCGCACCGTCATTCACATGCAGGAGCAGGAACGAAGATTCCGGGCTCTGACGCTGCTACGTTGTCGGAAGAAGCAAGTTGCTCGAGACACCAAGCAAAGCTTCTCCTGACCTGACCCGTACTTTATCGTGCCTTTCTCAAACACGCAGAAGCAAGCCCTGCAGATCATGGGGATGCGACAACAGTAGCCGCGCTGCTGGGCTGCTTAGGCGCCAGCTCATTGCATTGGCTACGGTTTGAGGGTTTGCTGACGGATATCCTGCATAGCTACCCAAGTCAGATGCCAAGGAATGACAGGAACACTCTCTTCATGCTCTTGTATGTGAAGTCGTGCAAGTCGTGTCACGAATGAGTTGACAGTGAGTCTCGAAACAATTTCGTAGCATAGGGTCAAGGGAACAGTAATAGTCCCAAAGCAAAGAACTTCAGCGTTGAGATTCTAACATGGCCAAAATCCAACGTCAATCTCGATGCTTATAATGCAAACATCTCAACTATTTCCCTCTAAGCCCGTGCATTGTCGACACTTCTGCTGTTCGTCTTCTCTTATTATGTAGGCCTTCTAGAAGCCATGGCGCGGCTTGGTGCCAGAGATCAGACGTTAGCGCCACAGCGCGCACCGCCACAGCGATAGACTGCAGCTAGGACCCTGGATATCGTCATTGAACCTTTCGCTGGCGCGGCACCAAAATCCGCGATGGAAGCCCGGAATGCGCATCGCCCTCACTGCCCAAGACACGCAGCAACATAATCAAAGATGGCGGCAAAGCAATCGAAAATAGGTACCTGGGTGAAGATGCTGGGCACGTGAGTCAATCCCCAGAACCAAAGCACCACTCTTCCCGCCGCGCATCGAAGCGCAGGCTAATCCGTTCTCCTAACAGTGGTGCTGCAGTCTGCGTCGGCGGACCAGCGTTCGTATTCTGGATTCAGCCGACCGATGAGGAGCTGTTCAAGCGTTACAACCCGGAATTACAGAAGAAGAGCTTGGAAGGCCGGTACGAGCGGCAGAAGGAGTTCGACGACTTCGTCACGCAGTTGAAGGACTATTCGAAATCAGACAAGCCGAGTATGCACGCCCTCCTCGATGAGCAAGTCGCAACCATTCGAACCGAGAACTAACATATAATACTACAGTATGGACCGTTCAGGAGGAAGCTGCTCGGAAGTACAGGGCTGCAAGACTGGAGGAAGACGCAAGAGTTGCCGAGGAGGCCAAGGCTCGCAAAGAGGCCATGAGGAGAGAATCCGGACTGTCTGGAAACTCGAGCAGCTAGGCACTTTAATAAGGCACTAAGGCACGAGTGTATTATCATTGTACTGAGTTGGAAACATCAAAGGGCACTGGAGAACTACGGCGTTCTGGAGGGCTTGTACGAAGCTCAAGCTTTCCTTGATTTGGACATCATACACCACCCATTTACGACAAACGACAGGAAGAGGGAGGTGCGGATGATACGCAGGAGGATGTATTGGTATCGACTAGCTCTGGCATAGGAATTTCATGCCATTGTGTGGTCAGAATGATTTATTCATCACAACTTCGCTACCTCAAGGTAGTTATTATGAGACGAGGGGCGTGTCCGCAGAACGCATCCAAGATTTGCTGCAGCCCCATGCGCAAAACTCCACTAGCACGATCACGAATCGCACCTTGAACATTTCCAATTCCGGCACCGCAAGCCTATGACTCGACCCTTACAACATGTTCAGTCACTGAAGCTATTGCCAAAGATGGCCCATCGCCCTCGTTAAGATACTTCGTGAAGCATACAATGGCCATTGCTCCTCATAGAAATCCCTTTCATTCTCACATACACCCACCTTGACATCTCACCGTGTCGAGTAAACATCTACAGACATGGATCATATACCAAAACTGCTCGATTGGGCAGAGACAAAAGGTATTAAGTTGGACGGCATATCTCCAAAGCGCTTAGCCGGCCGCGGCGTTGGCGTTGTGGCAACTCGAGATCTTAAGGTCAGTCATTCCCTCGTAAAGGCTCACACAGCGCGCTTGGGAGCAGGCCGCTCGCCGCGACTCGGTCTGATCGTGATCTAAATTGCAAGTACTTGCTAACTCCCTTCCCAGACCGATGACATAATACTAGAAGTCCCAACGTCGTGCCATCGGAGCATTGATACGGTCCCAAAGACCGTCCGCTCCACATTGCCCAAGGAAATCTCAGTCCAAGGCCTGCTGGCCACCGATCTGGCTCTGGAAGACAGCAGCACTTCGCAATACAGTATCTGGAACTCGGTATGCCCGACACCTGAGGACTTCACCTCCATACCGCTGCTCTGGCCCCAGGCACTGCAAGCCCTGCTGCCGGGCCCCGCCGCGAAGCTGCTCGCCGCGCAGCAGGCCAAGCTCGCGCGAGACTGGGCCGCCGCGAGCGCCGCGTTCCCGGACCTCGCGGAGGACAGGTTCCGGTACGGGTGGCTCCTGGCAAATACCCGTACGTTCTTCTACCCGAGCCCGGCGCTGAAGAGGCGGCAGAACGAGGGCCGCATGGTCCTGCAGCCTGTCGCGGACCTGCTGAACCACGCCGAGGAGGGATGCAACGTCGCCTTCGACGCCAAGTCGTTCGTGGTGCGCGCCAATCGGGAATACGAAGAGGGCGAGGAGGTCCGGATCTGCTATGGCAGGCATGGCTGCGACTTTCTGATGGTGGAGTACGGATTCGTGCTGGATCCGAACCGGTGGGACGAGTTCGGGCTCGACGACGTCATCCTGCCCAAGCTGACCCGGCAGTGGAAGGAGAGGCTCAAGGACCGGGGCTTCCTGGGCAGATACGTGCTCGACCGCGAGCAGGTGTGCTACAGGACGCAGGTCGCCGTGCGGACGCTCTGCTGCGGCGTCGGCGAGTGGATGCGGTTCGCGGATGGGGAGGACGGGGGCGAGGAGAGCCAGGACATGGTAAACGAGTTGCTCGCAGAGATGCTGGGCAAGTACAGAAAGACGATCAGGAAGAGGATCGACGAGGCGACCCACACGCAAGAGGGAGAGGAGTGCCAGAGAGAGCTGCTTGCTGAAAGATGGAGGCAGATCGACCGACTGGTTGAGGCAACCGTGGACAGGCTCCAAGACTAGAATATCAATCGTCTGAAATTGTGGATTACATTCAATCAATTTATGAGGTGAGATGTCTAAAGGAAGTTTACAGTGTTGCCCACTAGGAGAGTAGCTATAACCTTTTGATCGGCCGCCATGCCATTTGGTCAATATCTTATGCTCTACGATGATAATAGTGACATCTTCCAGGTTCCAACATTCAGGCTCATGCCAATCATGCTTGCAGCAGAAACCCCATGAACCGAATCACAGATAGGTATACGTACGTTCGTAAAGCGACACCCAAAACGTGATCTAGCTTCAGGGACTGTTTTGTGGGGGCGCTGTTGGGGACTTAACCCAAGATGTGTCACTCTAGACTAGGTCAGTCAGTTGGTGGGTTGGTTGCAGTTATCACGAAATGATATACCCCTAGGCTAGGCTTTACGAGAAAATGCGTCGTTACAAAGCAAAAGTTCCAAGCTACCAAAGTTCTCGGCTTAAAATCCCGTGCCTAAAGACAAATTGGGTATGTGAGAGAAAGCGAGGCTATACGTACTTTGGGCATCTTATCGAGTACGGGCTACAAAACCGCTCATGGGCCGCGACCCGTAAGCTAAGGCGAGAATTCGTCCCGGCATGAGTCAACGGCCGGTAACCCATGAAATCTATTAAAGCACGATGTCTTTCCAGTATTCAAGACATTGATCATATTCCCAGTCATCCCAGTCAATTTCGCCTAAAAGGAGGCATTATATTTCACGATGGCGGAGCCGTCAAAGATCACGATCAAGACCAGGCTTCCGGTGGGACTGATCCCACCTAATCTGGAGCGGGCGCAGATCAAGACCGAGCGACTCGTGATCCGACCCTACACCCAAGACGACCTCGCTGGCATGCACGTGCTCCGAACGCAACCGGAGGTGATGCATTTCACTATGCGGGGCTGCATCGACCAGAACCTCGCGGAGACGCAGGAGAGGCTTGACTGGTACCTGCCGCCGCGCGACTTGGAGAGCTACAACTGGGCCATCTGCCTCGCGGAGACGGGCGAGCAGGTCGGCATGGGTGGCGTGAACCGCCTGAAGGCGAACGGCCAGACGGGCTGGCCCGAGGTGGGCTACATGTTCAAGCGCGAGCACTGGGGAAAGGGGTACGCGACCGAGTTCCTGCGCGCGTTCCTCGACGCCTGGTGGACGCTGGAGCGGAGCGAGGTGGAGCTCGAGGTCGACGCCCGCTCGGTGGACGGGATCGTCGACGGAGCCCAGGCCGTCGCGATCCCGGACCGCGTGACCGCGATCGTCGACGCGAACAACCGGGGCAGCCTGCGGGTTATGGAGAAGGCGGGGTTCCGGCAATACAAACAGTTCGTCGAAGCGGATAGTCGAATGGGTTACGAAGGGAAGGACATCACCCTCGTCGGCTTCATTCGGAGCAAAGAGACTTGAGGATGGACAGAATAGTGCCTGTAATAGAGCGTTGAGCAGCTGCTTGCACAAGCAACGAGGGGCTATAGTTGGCGATTACAATGGTTTCCGAACTCTTTTCAGCGGGCGAGTACTTCGTTTCTCACCAACGTTCCGGTCAGTCAATTAAGCATATCATAAACGGACACGTACATAGACAAGGAACAGTCCCCCATGTCTTTTGAACGAAATACCAAAGGAATATCCCATAGTCAGCTTCATCAAGATGGCCAATACCAAATGGATACAAACTCTAATTTCTATCATCCGCACTGTCGCTTATCGTGGTCGCGTCAGCACACCTGTAGGATTCAACCTAGCTCTTCAGGTTCGGGACCGAAGTGTTGGAGGCGTTATTCATGTGTGCGGCTAGCGATCCTGAAGGGAATTATAAAGTGCATCAGAGGTGCATGCTAACGCGGGACTACGGGCAACAGCCTTCTGTCTTACTACCCCATAATACGCGGAACAGTCACTTGTCTTGTCACGCGTTGTGAAGTCGTCGCGAAACTACTTGTGTGAGAAACTTAAAATCATCGATCGACTGGGCAATGTCACTCTCGCCGGGTTTGACGCTTGCCGCCTCGGCAAGCATTGTCGGTTCCGCAGCAGCAGCTGGTAGGTTTCAGCCCCAGAGAATGGCCGTCTCAAGTAACTACTATACTAAACGCACTATCTGAGTGGTTAGGAGCCATTGCCGCTCTCTCCGGCTGTGCCATACCGGCAGTCCTGGGAGCTGGAGCACCCACGGAGGTCATGTTGAGGCAGTGGTATATCATCTTCAACAGGGGTAAGGCAATCCCACTGACGAGTCTGATATCGGCTCTGAGCTACGGCGCGGTTTCCTACGGCACATGGTCTCATGGGCTGCCGCAATGGAAAGGATTCGCACTAAGCGGGCTGTTCGCCGCCGCCTCGATTCCTTTTACGATCGCTTTCCTGATGCCGACCAACAACGCACTCGAGGCTGCCGCGCATAGCGAGGTGAGGACGCTGAGCGACGATAAAGTTCGGGGGTTGATTACGAAATGGATGAAGATCAACAACATACGGATCTTCATTCCGCTTTCTGGCGCGATCCTTGGCTTGTGGACTCTGCTGGGTTGAAACTTGATGATGCAAGGCGTTCAGCACGTAGGTTGCCAGCGTTCAGCATCGTCCATTGGGGTCACAAACATCAAGTTGGATAGACTAAAGCCTGCAACGCCAAAATAACATGATCAAATTGAGTTCGGTCTGTCGCGAGCTGACACATTGTGCATCATTCAAATGAACCCATCTCTTAGGTAGGGTATCATTTCTGGCCAAGGAGGAGACCGGTGAGACATGGTGAACGGTGGAAGTTGTGTCGGAATCTGTTGTTGTTGCAGATCAGCCTTGTGCACAGTAACTTAACACACAGTCCTGCCATGTGAGGCGACAAGAGCAAAGCCTCAGGGCTCAGCCGTGTGGGCCCAGCTCGTGACAGCGTAGAGATGTCGTCAAAGCAGCAGCTCTGGCACTCTGGCACTCTGGCAGAGCCCCCAGCCTCTCTGGTATCGTAACGGACTCCATCGTAAGGTAGACTAATTAAATGGGCGGGTTGGCGGGAGATGGTGACATGATCCCATCTTGGGCCAAGTTCCCCAGGTTGGAGGGCAGTTGGGGCACGTGTCAAGCTGGTAGCCAACCTCCAGGGCCGATCGCCCCGCCCATCTGCAACTTTGTTGCGCGACACAGCCATGATGCCTGCTGTTCCTGCCCATCTGAATGCCTGAAGTTGGATGCGACCGACAGTTCGATGGATGACGGACCAGAGCGAGACACACCACCTAATTTGCCTGCACTGCACAGCTGAGAGAAGAGGCAGCAGCCCGCGCGCGCGCTCAGGTTTTGGGGTCGCTTGTTGCTGAATATAGGTACAGAGTACATGCATCCAACCTTTGACTCACTTGGTGGCAGCGGCAGTGGCAGCCTGTCGTCGTGCCTGTTTATTCCTTGTCTTATTTACAGGACCTGGGGTCGCTAATCCCGAGGTCGCCAGCCTGACCTCCTTGGAACTTTATATACCTTACCTATTTACAATTGATCCCCCGGGCCGCCCGAGAACCGTGATAACTACCGTTGCTGTCCTCTCTGCGACTCCTCTTCGTGGCTGGCTGTCGCAGCCTGACTTGTCTGTCCCTCGTCTTGGCTGGCCCGTCGTGCGTTTCTGTGCCTGGCTGTTGCGCGTGCTACCTAGTCCGGGGTCAAGTATGCCGCCTCCGACAGCTGTTGACCGCCCATTGTTCTACCTCGAAGCGAATACCGCGACTGCGCTCGCGAGGCATCGTCAGCCCTGCTGCTGCACCCGCCGTATCTCCCTGCGTCTCCCTTGAGCCGAATGCCCCCGATGGCGACAGAGACCAGGACCCAGGCGTCGGTTGAGGAGCCCATCAGTGCTCATCCTCCACCGCCATCTCCACCTACATCTCCGCCCGGCCAGTCTGGGGAGAGTAAGCGACCACCTCCGACGGCGCATGGCAAGGCGTATTATGGGTATCTCTACAATAAAGACAAGACGCCGACCGCGCTGCTGGACGCGCTACTCCATGCGATAGGGAAACATATTGTAAGCCTTCTCCTGTCCACCACCCAAGCCGGCGGGAGCCCGACGTCGTCCTAGCGCGGCCCAACTGCCCGACTCTGGCACGCAACGTTTGGCTGACACCAGCAACACGCACAGGAGACCGAGATAGGCGACAAGAGCCGTCGCATCATCGACAGGACCAAGCTCGCAGCCTTCTACAAGGCAGTGGGCGGCGACTACGATTCCCTCTTCGTGAATGCGCCGGACAAGTCGATATCCTACATATGGCAGGCGCTCGGTGTGCAACATACGCTGCAACCATCTGGCGATGACTTCGCAGAGCCGTCCGTCCCGGCCCTCACACTGAAGGGTTTCATACGTTGGGAGTCGATCCAGATCCTGCTGGAACCTGACGAACATGTGGCTTTCGTACAATATGCTGTACGCAACTGGGCGCTGAGGCATCCCGACACTGGGGAGCTGTTCCCTGCTGATCTCCCCAGAGATTCTTTCCCTGCAGTTTGTGACCCGCTGATAGACGATTGGCATAAGCGATGTGCGATGAAGTTGCGCGACGCCGCACCTGTGTTGGAAAAGCCCGAGCATACTGCCGCCCCGGACCCCAGGGTCCATGTGCATTTCACTCACGTTCGACCGAACGGCCCGTCTCGCCATGGGCCCGCGATGGACTATTTTGAGCGGAGGCGCCCAGATATTCCCTTCTTGCACATTCCCAAGCACGCAGCCACTGGCAACCCGCAGGGCCATGGCCACTCGCCATACAGGCATCGCGGCAGCGGCAGCAGCTCGCCAGATGAGCGTGAGCGCAGGAGAAGGAGCTTCTCTGATTTCCCCTCGCCCGCGCAGGACCAGTGGCGCACATCAGCTCACCCCGGTCCCCGTCCACCTGGGCCCGAACGCCGTCACAGCCAACCCAGACATGTCTCCTCGCCATCAAGTGGATCCGACTCGGATGCCGCCGTGAGTCCGCGGTCGAGAGATCACCGGCCAATGCGGCCTCCGACTGCCTCCGTTCGCGTTTTCCCACCTGATGTGCCCACAGGGGCATCTGCAGGTCGGCCATCTCACCGCGCTGAGCTGCGACAGGATGACCCGAGAAGGAGCAGCCTACCGTCAGGGCATTTTGGTATCCGGCAGAAACTGTCGTCCTTCTTGCCAGGGTCACTAAACCGGCCCCGTAGCACATCGCGGAGCGATCGTGAGAATGACAGTAGGCCAAACAGTGCTCGTTTGCGTGCCGAACATCCTTCATCTAGGTTGGGTCACCGAAGATCCGTCGAAGACCACTCATCTGAAGAGTCGGATGGTGAACGCTCTCCCAGATACCGCAGTCGCCATGACCTAGACCGCGACAGGGACAGAGATAGAGAAAGAGAGCGCGAAAAGATTCGAGAGCGCCAGCAAAGAGAACGGGAGCTTGAGGACGAGCGCGAGAGGCGAAGCAGGAAAGACCGGGCCCATCTGAGACCCGGGGTAAATCGCCGTACCAGCAGCGCAGCGGAAATCGAAAGACGGCCCCGGGAATGGGATGTGAGGGACAGATATAGAGACCGGGATCGAGACCGGGGACGCGAAGTTAGAGATCCTAGACGCAACCTGGCAAGTGAGGACAGGGAGAGACGACACTGGAGGGACGATGAGAGAGATAGAGATCGAAGAAGAGGAGGCAGCCCAGTGGTCGTTGGCGTTGGGGGAAGGAAATACCCGACCGACGGCGTGAAGCCTGCTTGGGCTTGATTTTTGACGAGATACGAACACTGGACTCACGTGGCGCATGAGGAGTTTTGGGTTACACTAATGCTGGCAAGTGAGCACGGCCTGGGATTCTCCTCTATTGGCAGTTTATATTCATGGAAGGTACACGGCTTCGGTTTATCAGTCCCGCGCACAGATACCAGTTGTTGCGCTGCCTCCTCACATGGGGACACGTACGTTATGATAAAGGCAATATTTAGACATTGGGCATATGCACACATTTTTCACTCGATAGCCCCGTGCCCGAGAATGAAGCGTGAGCCTTCACTGCTGCGCAACACTGTCAATGCTTTCCGCTAGACTTTGCGGCCCTGGATTGCTAACACAGCGAAGGAGTAGAAGAAGCACATTATGCAATCAGAAGATCATGGTAGGTCTGGACCATTAGTACTTAGCTGGAAAATGACCCCTACCTCAGGCGAATCCAAGACGCCCAATAGTCATACAGCATCTGAGTAGTAGTAATCGATCATCCACGGTGGAAGCCTCAGGAGATGATAAACCACACGATGGCTCAATGTGATGGTCCCAACGAGAGGTGGTAAAAAGCACATGCTGTATTCCCTCAACCTGTGGGGTCTTTCTATCCTACGGCCTTAGTGCCTTATTCTCTCATGCTTCTTCGTATCTGCTGTTTTACAGAATGGCGGATATGCCGTACTCCTCCAACTTTCTTATCATTGGCATCATCGAGTTGCCCAAGAGCACTCCGAGCGCCCCGGGAAGCGATTCATGGCGACAACCAAGAACACATATGGTTATCCGTCACATCGAAGTCTTTTCCATCACAGATCCTCTTGTTCTCACAAAATCCCCCAAGGGATCTCAGCAGACCCCCGTAGCTTCTCCTAACCGAGAGAGGAGAGAGTGTGCCGACAAGTCCTTCGCTGCTGTTGCGGCTGCTGCTGCTGATGCATGAATGCGGGCGATCTGGCGACGCACATCTGGATCTGCCGGGCATGCCAGGCGGACGACCGGTTCAGCAGCCAGCGGTGGTGGTGACAGAAGTCGCGGCCAGCCCAGACGAAGGCCCTCGTGACGTGGCGGCAGCGCGGGTCGGCACGGCCGTACTCGCACTCGTCGAGGCGGTAGCGCAGGTGGCAGGGGCAGCAGGCAAAGCGGAGGTAGATCTGGGTACACATGGCTCTCGTCTGGGTCGGGTTTCGGTCCAGTTGCGATGGTATGGCCTGCTGCCGTCGAGTGCTAGCAAGTGATTGGGTTAGCTAGGGAATTAACATGCGAAAAGTCATAGGAAGTGATAGATGGGGATCACCGAGTCGCCGACCACCCTATGCCGGAGTGGCTCTCACCACGGCGCACTGCCTCTGTTTTTAACTCACCGAGGGGGGATTCCGCTTCTCAGATCCTAGCCAATTCTGTGCCTGCAAGTGATCTGCGAGTATGGCGATGTGCTCTGGCTTGCAGCAAAGGTGGTGGTGATGGAGGCTGTGGCAAGCGTTCGTGGCCGGCTTGCGAAATATGTGAAGAAAGAAAGAACAAACAGGGAAATAATCAAATGAGTGAGAATTGAGAATGAATGAATCCACCGTCCACGTGAAGTTCTCAATGAATCAAGGCAATGGACTATTCGGTTTGGCGCCGGTGGTCTGCAATGATATGCACACCATAGCAGCCACCACAGCATTGAACGCACTTGTCAGTCCGTGAATTGAGTCTGGCTTCCCTAAACTAGAAGGACAAATTCTTCTCGTTATTTCAATCTTTCAACAAACATTTTCGTCTGCGATTCTCAATGGCAATATTGGTGATGGCATCGTGTGCTGGGAGTATCGTTGGCGGTAACCCAGTAAGAGCCTTAGGCAGGCTCGCGCTTGAGAAAAACTCGGTAAGCCTCTCTCCACCTTTTGTTTAGGAGCATCGCCAGCTTAGAGATCCTATATGACTTGGAATCATCCAGATGCTCTTTCTGTCTGCCGGGACTGCATTCCTACAACGTTAGGGTACTAGAACGATTGCCCGCATCCGCCTGTGATATCCAGCCTCGCCATTGGCAGCTGGCAGATAGTCCAATAATTGCCATGCGTTGCGGCTTGGCCCGACAGTATTGGGACTATAGCATGAAAATACCGCAATCCAAAGCCGAATTTTGGCAGCTCTTTGGAGGACCTATACTGCTTAGTCTTACGTGAGTAATACACGCAGCAGGGGTGAGTGGTCTCTTGATGTTTCTACTTCGAATGGGTTCTCTTGTATAAGCCGATGGATCGCACTGAATTCTGCCCGTCAAGACCTTGAAAAACCCTCTGTGTGCTCTCGTCTGCGCAATTGTTTTCATTCTTTTCTGGGTTGAAGCGGCAATTGAGAGGAGCAATGGGTTCTGGGAAAGGATTCAAATCTACAAGGTTGACAGAGAGAAGTGGGACTTCCCAATGGAGTCTATGAAAGGTACGTTTCTATTCGAATGATAGATGCCGAGACTGATGCGGCACATTGATTGCCATCGCGTAAAATCTTGTAACAGATTGGAAGACTTTGCATTTGGCGTATCATTCCACTTTTGTAGTATTTTCTTGTTATCAGTCGCTCTTCGAAACCGTCCTGGAGGTGGCCCTTAGCAATGGGTGTCTGTAGTTGACAGTCCCACAGTTTTAGTTGCTGATGGCGCTAAAGCCGAGCTTGGACAGGCCTAAAGGCGGGCGCCCCACTGGAGTCCCAAACTGGAAAGGGCAGTTTGTTTACTTTCCAGCTCCCCCCAAAAAGCGCGACGGGCTTCCCCGTCCCACCTCAACCTCAACCCACCATCACCCAGAGCTCGACGCGTCGGCCGACCACGACCATGGAGTCGAGAAACAGATACCAGTCGCGCATCCTTAGGGAGATGCATCAGAATAGAGAGAATCCCTTCAACTCGCCCCCCTCCTCTACCGGTTCCCACGGCACCGTCACCGTCACCTCCGACCTGTCCGTCGGCCCCCAGGGCGAGTCGACGCGACGCTACGACGACTCCATCATGCTGCCCGGCTTCTCGAACAAGCAGGCCACAGCCAGAGGCACCCACCCCCAGTCCTCGCCGAACAAGGTCAACACCTCCGCCATTGGCCGCGACTTCCCCGAGTGGAAGGGTTGGAACACCAACGAGCACACCGACGATATCTACAACGTCACGGGCGACTACGAGAACCAGGCCAAGGAGAACATCCCGCCCTCGTCTTCCACCGTGAACTCGCCCAGCCAGATTGACGTGAGAAAGGCGGCCCAGGGCACCTTTGGCACGCGCGCACATATGCAGGCGCGCGTCGACGACTACTCCGACCACTCGGACCACTCAGGCAGCATCCTGGGCAGAAGGCAGCCGGGTAGCGCCAGCAGAAAACACGCTGGCTGGAAGCCTCAGCGCGGAAACGTCACTTCACTTATCCAGACTCTCAAGGCTGCTCAGGCCGCCAAGGAATCCACGCCCAAGCGGTCGTCGCCGAAACACGACGACAGAACACCCAGCGCCAACCGACAGCCCCACGTCAGCAACATCCACATCAGCCCAACCACACCTAACCAGACGGCGCGGTCCTTCTTCCTTCCGAACCTCGAGCACGTCAACGACCTGGTATCCGGTGTCCTCAGATTGTCATCGCTCAAGAATGGCATCCCTGTCTTCGTCAAGCATGGCAAGGTACACGACCGCGAGGCTCACAACTTACCCGACGATCACGCCGCGCTTGATGCCATCGACATTCCGAAAGATGAGCAACAGATCTTCGTCTCGCTGGATAAGATCCGCGAGGAGATCCAGGCCCTGCAAGCACACGATGACCAGGTAACGAGGCAGGCCGAACAGCTCCAGGAGGAGGTCTATGAGCTTCAGTCCCACATGGCCAAGTCTCGGTCCCGCAAAGACAGTGCTATGGGATCCGACTCGGAGAGCTCCATGGTCGACTACCTCAATGGCCAGAAGTCACAATTGGAAGAGAAGGTGGCAACACTCCAAGCCAAGCTTGACAAAGCCAACCGGAAGATCAGCATCAACGAAATCCATACTGAGTCCTACGTTACCGAACGCGATGAGGCACTGAGGAGTACGACTGTCTATCTCGAGCGGATTAGCAATCTGCAGGCAGAGCTGGACTCGACTCGTCACGAACTGAAAGCGGCGCGTGGTGGCACCGCAGGTAAAGGCCTTGTCGATGATGAGATCAAGTCCCTCCGCGAGGAAAACATTTCGTTGCGGTCGCAGTACAAGACCATGCTTGATGAGAACCAGTCTCTGCGGTCGCATAACGGTCTTTTGACCCAGGAAAACACAGAGCTTCGACAGGAAATCAAGAGACTCCAACGGCTCCTCGGCGCAACAGAGGATGACCGTAACTTGCTCCACAGGGAGTTGGAAGAGGTGGCTGAGGAGAAGCGCGTCTTGCGAGAGGACCACCTCAGCCTTGAGCGCCACAACGAGAGGTTCTACAACGACAACAAATCCCTTCAGCAGAAGGTGACCCTGCTCGAACGTCGCGTCCACGATCTACAAGAGAACAACACCCAAATGCACCAAGTATTTGACACAGCCAGCAACAAGGCAAAGCCCGTCAAGGTCACGCGCATCATTGAGCCGACAACGGCGAGAAGCAGGTCTACTTTCAGTGAGGTCTCTGCTAAGAGCACGACCGAACAGCTGGACACACAGGCCCGGGAAGACTTCACACAGCAGATCGACTTGACGCAAGGCTCAGATTTCGATGTCCTGCCGAAGGAGGAAATGAACAGATTAAGGGAGGCACTCCGCAAGGCGCAAGCTGATAACAATCAGCAGACTGTCACAGAGGACTACCTCGAGGAGCGCACCGGAGCAGACTATACGGAGGACGCAAGCCAGAGCCTGCCCCCTCCGTTCATTCCTTCCCCGCGGCATGAGGCTTCGAAGACGTCTGAGTTTGTTGCAGGAAAGAGGCAGCCATCCGGGATCCTCAAGAATGCCCAGGCCCTGCGTTCCCTGCCCGATCAAGACACCGGCCGCTTCAGCGTCAAGTCGGCCATGAGCGGCATGAGTGTACCGAGTCAAACCACGAGATCTGAAATATCATTGAACCGCCGCCACTCTGACAGCGTTCGCTTTGACCTTGATTTGGATGAAAACATGACATCGGCACTGTTCATCGATGATATCACTCTCGACAAGCGTGCTAGAGTCACCCAGAAAGAGAAAGAGAAGGATGTTACCAGGACCAGGGTGGAACCCCAGAAGCCCATCCGTGCCCTCTCTGCTGACGCCAAACGGGTTCTCGACAGCCTCTGCGACGATCACGACTGCCGCAACTGTGTCATGTGTGTGCGTATTAACTCACACCTGCACGAGAGTGAGGCACAAGCGGGATCAAATAAGAAGAAGACCATCATTGTTCAGAAGCCGATCCCCGTGACCGACAGAGTCCCCAATCCAACTACCTCTGACGCGGACCACACGATGCGCCCGTTACAACAGCCAGGCCTTGCTCTTGCTACCGTGATGAAGATGCTCCAAGACGAGCTGGCCCACTTCAGATCCTCCGTTGCCAGGAAACGAGCCCAGTTGGTTAAGCTGGATCCTTCGTTTGGACAACGCCAAAGGAAGCAGTTGCACGCCGAGATTGCCCGGCTCACTCGTCTCGAGGAGATGAAGAGTGACCAGATTTACCGACTGAATGATGTGCTTGAAGGTCAAAAACAGGGCGGCCAGCAGATGAGTCAGACAGAGGTTGAGATCACGATTGACAGCATTCTGGCAGTTGATGACACATGGGATGGAATCTTGGATTAACTACACGCACGGTCTGGCAAAAAGGATGGAGTTGAGGTAGGAAAGCTAAGAAAGAATCCAATGGGCTGCGAGCGCTGCAAGGAGTTTGGATTCTATTGTGTGGGCTATACACTGGAACAGCCTCTTTGGGCTGTGGTATTTGGTTGCAAGGGGAAAGGAACGGCGTTCTGCATTTGCGTTTGTACAAATATTATTTTGGAACGATCCAGTCAATGACCATGCGCCTATAAGGCGTCAGGATAAGGGTCAGCATTGAGTTGAGTTATTGATTTGCATTTACATTGCCGAACAAAGCACTGCCTTGAAGGCCAGCCGTCTCAGATCGTTGTGATGATTGTGGCAAAATCAACTTGACCAGCCAGTTCCCAAATTGAAGTGCCGTATCTGAGGGGCCTTGTGATACATCATCTTTTCATCTGCCAGAAATCAAACCCCAGAGTATCATGAGCAGATCTCGAACTTTGTCAGACCGTTCTACAAACTTGCCTTGCCGCGTGATTCAAACGGCAGGGCCAAGACCAGAACGCCAGCGGCAATAAACAAAGCCCCACTGACATAGACGGGTGCGGCCGTCTCGAGATTGGCAAACATCGCAACAATAGGGGCCATAATGCCAAAGACGCGGTTCGCCGTCGCCGTCAGCGCGTTGCCCGTGCCGCGGTCCTTGGTTGGGAACAGCTCGGGCGTGAAGGCGTACAGCACGGCGTACATAACGTTGCTGGTGAAGTTGTAAGCACAGTTCCAGCCCAGCAGCGACTGCGAGCTCGTCGCCGTTGTCGAGCAGTAAAGGAAGACGCCCGTGAGCACCGTGCTCAGAGCCAGCGTGCCCTTCCGGCCGAGCCCCCGGACCTCGACCAGCACGCCGCCGATGATGGCGCCCGGTACGCCCAGCGACGCGATGATCAGCGAGTTGCGGTACGTCAGGTACGTCGACCCGTCGCCAAAGTCGGCCCCACGGGTCGCTTGGATGTAGGGGAGGAAGGCGTTGTAGAGCGGGTATCTGCCGGTCATGTTAGTAGTGAAGATTGCGAGACACTGGAATTAAAGGACTTACCCAAGACCAATAAATGCCCAGATCAACATCAGGCAACTTGTGCTCCAGGCCAGCTTCCCTGTGGCGAAGAGGGAGCGGACGTGCTCGGAACTCATAGCCTCCAACTTCCGCTTGATGGCGTCGCTAGCTTGAGCCCGCTGGACGTATCCTTCCGGCTCACAGACCTTCAGGTCTTCGATGGTCAACTGTGTCGTCTTCCCATTCCGTCTTGCGACCTCGTGCACGATGCGGATGGCGTCTTCGTCTCGGCCCTTGCCCATGAGGTACTTGGGGGACTCGTAAATCTTGAAGCAAACAAACCGGATGATGAACATGAGCAGGGTAATGGCGCCCATGGTGACAATGAAGTAGCGCCATCCGATGTTCTTGGAGTAGGTGCAGTCGGGGTCCTTCTGCTGGCAGGTGCGGAAGCCCAGCAGCGGCCAGGCGACGAGGGTCGCGATCAGCTGCGCGAGAGCCCAGTCGACCGACAGGATCGTCAGCAGGTACTGGTGCGACCCTGGCAGGAACTCGAGGAAGATGGCCGAGTCCACAGGCAGGTTCCCGCCGACGCCGAAGGACCACAGCGCCGCGAAGGAGCCGATCGCCGCAAAGTTGGGCGCCGAGCCTGCGATCATGCCCCAGAACGCCGCCAGGCCGAGCGTCAGGTTGAACGCCCACTTGCGCCCGAAGATGTCGCAGCCGAACCCCCAGAAGATGGCGCCGGCCAAGAGGCCGATGTTCTGGGCGAGGCTCAGGAACGGCACCTTGTCCGGGTGAAACTCATTGCTGATGGGGGTGAGGATAAGCGATGTAACGATGGGCCAGAGGTTGTCCGAGGCCCAGCCGAATCCCACGACGAGAAAGAGCTGCCACTGGTATTTTCCCATGCCAATGTCCTGGATCTGTTTCCTTGTTAGCCCATTCCCAGGCAATGATGGGGGCACAATACTATACTAACCGCCTTATTAAGCACTCGCGCCTTGGCTTCGTAGACGGGGTCCACTTGGCCTTTGTACATGGCCAGCTCCTCATTACTACTGTTCAAAGCCTCGTCGGCCAAACCGGCGCGACTGGTAGGACCATTATTGCTTGGGCCCATCTTCTCGACATCGACGTCCGCCATCGTGAAGTACGAGAGACGGAGAAGTCTCGAGGGTGTTTTGTGAGTGGGTGCCCGTGTGAAGATCCCTCGGGGTTGCTATTTGTACTTTTGTCGAACGTCGTGCACGTAAGACTTGGTAGGATGTCAATGGCGCCGCCTATGGCGTGCTCTCGGCCGAAGGCGTTATAATTGGTTGCTTGCGCCTGCAGGATTCTGCAACTAAATCGGCTTCTCCGCAAACACTAATCGTCGATCGCCCCAAGATTTGGTTCCCAGCTGTAATCTCATCAATGTTGAAGTACAGGGAGTGCATACCTGGTTTTCGCTGAGTGGGAGCAGGAAAACATGGTAGAGAGACAAGTTAGTTGTATTTATATGAAATATGGCCGGTTCGGCGCAAGTTTAAGACTTCTCTATCGGAGATGCCAACTATACTTCAAGGTTGTGATTAGGCAGGGCCCCACACAGACAGGCACATAGTCGACTCCATACTTTCCCGAAGCTATATCCGACCAAGGAGGGTTTTCTCTATTACGACCACGTACCATCCCATGTCCTCTCATAGCCATGCAACTCCAATTGACGGGCCTTAGCTGTCAGGTCCATCTTATGCTCTGAAGAATTTGTCTCTGACGCGACCGAAAACTGCACTTTGGAGGAACTATAGGGAGAAAAGCCGTCTGGAACTTGTGAGCAGGAGACCAGCGGCTTGTCCCAAGCTTCGTAGCAACAACACGGCCATGTGTCGCAGCGATTATCTAGTTCCTCGTATTGGTGGGCGTGGTGAATCACATCGAGCCCGCACACGGGGATGCCGCTGATAAAACCCGGGGTCTTGACGCCCTCCTCGTAGAAGTACCCGCCTGGGCCTTGTTCCCTAACGACGCCGTAAGCTTGGTTCTTGTCCGCGGCGCGCCATCCTTCAAATGCTGAGATGGCAATGTCCTGCCAGACGGCGCCGTTGTAGTCCTTATTGCCTGGGCTGAGCTTGTCGAAGCCATTAGGCTCGCGGAACGTCCATCTACGGTCTGCTTGGGCCTTCTGGGGGATATTGAAATAGACAACGAGCCACAGTAACCATCCATTATGGTTAATGAGGGTGGCCCGCGCTGTGTCGTCACTAATCCATCCCCAGGCGATGTTCTCTTCCTCGCCCGTCAGGGAACCCCATGGCCACAGGTGAATCGGCGAGTCTGATCCTCCGGTCCGGCCTTTGTCCTCCCAGGCGATGACGACGGGTGTAAGCTCTGCATCAGACGCCCAAGCCGCCGGGATTAACCTGTGTCTCATGGTTGCCTCAAGATTCTTCGTGATGTTGAAAGTTGAAGATCCGGACTCGTACGGCAGAAGGAATGCACCGTCCTTGATGAGGTTTTTGAGCTGGTCTGTACCTTCATCAGACCCATCGAAGAGATGTCCAAGGGCGGCATCGGCCACGCCTTTGCCTGTCTCTATGAACAGATTTACCGCATCTTCAAGCTGCTCTTTTCCTTCCATCTCTTTTCCTATTCTGTAAATCTGTTAGCGAGAGAACGACTTCATGTATAAGGGGTGTAGTTTTGAAACTTGCCCTTCCGCCGCATCCCCTGCAATGGTCTCGTACAATCCCACGAAGAAGTTTGCATTCTCACTGATTTCACCTCCATAATCAATCACTTTCTGGATGCTGTCTTTCCAGGTTTTCATGCCAGCGAAGCCGAGAATTATGTCAAACCACTCGAGTGCTGTCTTCAAGGTATCTAGCTGGCCAGGCTTGTCCTCGGGGCCGAAATCTTCCGAAAGCTAAAACAGAATCATCAGCACTGGTGAATATCCATGGCTCGGCATCAAAGGGGTAGGTGGACTTACCTTATTCACGATCCCCCTAACGTTTACATCGTTGAAAGTAGTGTAAAGCCCTTTGAACGCTGCCTTGATGTGGGTGAACGATATAAGATTCAAGTCCAATGCCACGTGCTGTGTCACGCCACACCATATTTGAGCGGCTGTGCAGAAGGCATCGTTGACTTTTGCACACCGAAAAGGAGTAGGACCTCGGTATCCTGAGGTGATTGGATCTTGTCCACCGTACCTCCTAGAAACATATTCGGGGAAGTATTTTCCAATAATCCCCGTCTTGTCCTCGTCCAGTCCAACCCGGTTTTTGAAATCGCTCTGTGCATCGGTGAGAACCAAGCCAGCATCGACGTAGTCCCACCTCTCCTTGACTGGTATGTTAATATCACCAGAAATGCCACACGAGTCGACGGAGTGGCATTGCCATTTACGCTTCTTGCAATTCGGCAGTTCAATGAAGCTACCGCCATTGGAATATTGTTTGCAAACGTAGCCGGGACACGTGCCTCGGCTGCAAGAGAACGCGCAAAGATCTGCATAGCTTTCATCATGGCCGTTAGTTGGGTACCCAATACTGGTTGACGCTTCCGGGATCTTCTCCGGAGTCCCGTATCTGGTGCAAGCGCAAGGCGGCGGGCAATAGCCAAACTTGCAGCTGAACTCACAGAGCTCTGCAAAGTCCCCTGGTCCAGTGCCCGCGGCGCAATCGCCACTGCTACCACCATCGCCAGTGCCTTGACCAGGCGTGGTTCCTGGCATGTAAGGCAGGTTCGGGTTCGCCGCACCAGAGTCATCGCTGCTGTCTCCTCCGCCCCCACATAGGTTCAAGGATGTCTCAGCTCGGTTATCGAAGGTTCCATGGATTGAATGCTGATCCGCTCTGCCGTCGCCATCCATGTCCACGTAGTATGTGCATGTCCCTGCTTTATAACCCGAGTATGTAGCCTCGCTGGCTTTGCGCCAGGTGAAATCAGATCCACCGGCCGGGATGCGCCCCTCGTTGTACCAGATCCAGCCTTGGCCGTTGTATTTGTCGACCCAGATCATATCGGCTCGCCCGTCTCCATTGGCGTCAGCGAAGCGGAGGTTGGCCCGGTCTTTCTCCTCGGTGAACTTGAATTGATTAATGCGTTCCCAGCCGCCGGCGTCGTTGTGAACCCAGCCCGAGCTCCGCCCGTTGGGTTCCATACATAGATAGTCTCCACGACCGTTACCAGTGACGTCGGCAAATTGAACGGGTAGGTCGTGGATACCAAGTCCACGCTTCTGGCTACAAGCCAACTCAGGGGCTGGGTTTGAGTAATGATCCCATTCCCACCGCCCAGTTTCCTTGTACTTGTTACGCCAGACTTGGACACGGTTTCCATTATTAGAATCAGCCCACACAATATCACAGGCTCCGTCGCCATCCCAATCTGTAAGATAGAGGTCGCGACGGTCAATGTTGAACGGGGGTGTCCATATTGGATCAATAACTGGACCCCACCACGACTCACCAGACGATATGCGTCCGACGCCTCGACTGGGATACATCAGCATCTTGCCCGTCGACCATGTCCAAACGTAGTCTTCGTTGCCGTTGGGGTGGCCCATCATATTGCAGTACTTGACACCATCGGCCTTGAGCTTGGTTCCACCACGGCCGATGTTCTTCCAGACGCGGACATTGAACCTGTGTTTCTCTCCGTCCTGGATATGTTCCAGGAAGACATAATCTTGCTTGCCAAGAAGTCCAAACTCCTGTGGCTCACCGAAGATTCTGGCGAAATGAATCCTGTTACGTAGACCTGTGCTCGCAAAGCTGCCCATGCCGTTGTGAGTCGGACCGCTGGAGGCTCCTTTGAGGAAGCCCTGACGCCAGGCAACATTAAGTCCATCGCCATCGCGACCAGAGGCGCAGCTACGTGCGTTAGTCCAGATCGTGGTCTGGCCATCGTCACGCACCCAGAGCCAGTCATCTCGCCCGTCTCCATTGATATCCTCAAAGCGAACGCCATGTGCATCGCCCATGCCCTTCGCAGCAAATCGCATGCCGAGGTTTTGCCAGTACTTGGGCTTGTCGTCGATCCAACCGTTGCGCCAGCACCAGATATTGCCACCGTCATCCCAGTAACAATAGTCTGCTCGGCCGTCGCCATCTATATCTGCAAGCACTATATGCTCTTGCGTCCAGCCAACATTCTCTTTCCACAAGCCGATGCTGTGGAATGTTGGGGGAGTGTTGGCGTTCCCATTACCCTCATTGATAGACGCGTAGACATCTCCGTTGGGGGCGATACAGACAAAATCATCCAGACCTTCAAAACCCCGGAGTTAGCCTTGCTCAAGTAGACAGAGTCCGTGTTTCTTTTGCTTGAGAACTATTGTTGCATAATGCCTGTAGGACTAAGATTAAAAGGGAGGAGGGGGGTAGGATGGATAGGGCGGATAGGGGCAGAACATCGAAGTCGAAACTCACTTACCATCACCATTGACGTCAATGAAGCGCACACCACGAGGTATGCAGTTGTCGTCGACAGTCATGTCGGCAATCTTATCGAAAACCGCCGTGTTGTAATCTCCGTTGTTCTTCCAGACTCCGTAGGCGGCAACCCCCGGAGACTTTTCAAACCAGCCAACAAGATCGTCTCTTGCGGTGCTGAAAAGACGCGCGAATCGCCATTGATCACGATCCCAGTCCGATGTGATCGTGAGAACGATGTCCTTCCCTAAACTTTCGTGATAGTAGATCCCATCGTCGTACCAGCTTCCTTGTTGTGTGAGGCCGCCGGCATACACACCGTCACCCCATTTCTTCTCACAGCCTGGTTTCGCGGTGCCAAGGTCAACATCATACTGGGATGCACACGTTAGCTTATTTTCGAATGCGTAACCTTTCCCCCGGTACCAAACATATGAAGACTTTATGCGGTGATGCTCAATGGAGCGGTGAAATAAGATGTCATATGGGGAATGGTCGACGGCAGAAAAGAGGCAACTCCACTCACCGGTGCTTGAAGTTTTCCTTCGTTCATGGCAACCTCTATGGCGCTCCAGTATACATAGGCCATCTTCTGGAACCCGGCGTCGTTGGGGTGGGTATTATCAGACATGTCGCTTCGGGTGATCCAGCCATTGCCTGGGTGCGGTGAGACAGGGTTCATCTCCGCGAGAACAACTCGTTTTCCTTCCGCACGCATGGCACTGGCAAGTAAGCGATATTGGTTATTGATGCCGCCTCCAGGCGCGTTAAAGTCGTCTTCGCAATAACGGATATTGCTGTCGAAGTTGGGGATCAGAGTGCTGAGGATGACGGTTGTCCTGTCAAACCCCGGGGCAGACAACAGCTGCTCAATAAGGTTACGCATGCGAACTCCAGCATTACCGGTGTCTATATTCTGGGCGCAATCATTACTTCCAGCTTGGATTAAGACAACGTTAGGCTGATACACCAGCGAGTTCCTGGACGCCGCAGCGACTTGCTCAACGGTATCACCAGGACGAGCCTCCACATCCTAAAATGAAAGGTCAGTGATGTACACAAGAGCTGGGCTGTGATTGACATGCTCACGTTATCTTTCATGTTGCCGTTACGTTTGCTCCCAACCATGTTAACATTCCATCCTGTGCTACGCAACTGGTCTCTCAAAAAGGAGCGATAACTGTGTCAAGGACCACGTCAGTATTAAACCCTTGTAATGCTTATGAAGTAGCATTATTGAAGACAGACGTGCGTGCCTATGAACATGATATTGTGCTGAAAATAGATATTGCGGCCTGGTTGAACTTACGAGTTTCCATTAGATGATCCGGTGCCATATACAATCGAGGCACCAAGGTTCAGGATTCTGAGATCAACTTTCTCATCCTGGCGCTCAGATAGCCCAGGAAAGTTACCCAAAGCATTGGAGAGGTTATAAAAATCACTGGAGACTTGAAATGAATGCTCAGTTGACTCAATAGTCATGGGTCGCTGGGGCGGTAGTGTAGCAGCTGGCGCGATGCCTGCGGCTATTATTAGGCCGAGCTGCCATAAGAAGCGGCCAAAAGCCATACTTTCAGCACTATATGTTGCAGAATGAGTGAATGATAGTATCACAAGGACTGTGCTCCTCTCATGTTGGACTCTCTTCTACTGGCGATGCCAGCTAATTTATATTCTGTTCTCTTACCAGACAAACTACCTGCCAATGGGCTTCACTCAATGAACCATGTTGCTAGTATGATGCCAAGGACTACCCGTGGATGGTCAACAGGCTTGGTTCAATAGCTGGATGCATCTTACGCCCTAGCGTACTCCGTTGTCATGAACAGTACCCTCCTTACAGCAACTACAACCCTAGAGTTGGTAATGAGACCAGAAAGATACGTTGTCCATAGTATCCCCCAGACCTGGGCAGCAGCTTGGCAGGTTGGAAAGACCACCAGATACTTCAAGCTGAGAAGGGGGCCCGTACAGAGGCCAATGAAAATTTGCATTGCATCAGAACACACGGTCTAGAGCGACCCTTCACATGGAAGAACAATTAAAAGAAATTGCGAGGGAACCGGCGCTGCACAATAGAGGAGTGCATGCGACTGTGATTGAGTCATTCCTGTGTTGGTTGAACACCCGGCAGAGACATGTTCTCGCTCATAATCCTCCTGTATCCATAAACGTACAGATCCAGAAGGTATACATGGCCCGGAATACGAGCAGGGAGCTTCCTAGTAATAGAAAAACGTACGATACTTTGCCGCGTAGGCGCATCCCTAGGGTCTCAGCAACATGTCACTACGGTACGGAAAGGATCCGATCCTCAAAGGGCGATGGTTATGTTGGTCATGCATTCTCACCTGATCATGCCTAATTGGGGAGACAGGGTACTCAATCGTTGGTCTAGACTTGTATAGTGACATAGACTCAGTGGATACTTAAATAAACTTGGGTGCTGGGATCCGCGAATGTGTACGTATAGGGAGTGATACAGTCAGGAAATGGAAATACCTCGGCAGTACGCATTGCCTTTTTGCAATCTTACTCTGCAGCGTGTAGTGTCAACAGGTAACAGGAAGAAAATTCAGTAGTCCAAGTAAAGCAAGCGCTTAGTGACATAAAAAATTTTGACAGATGGCAAATTTCAAACACAATTGGGATACGATTCTAAGCCAACGTTCTCAACCTTTGGAGAGGAAAACGATGCTAATTATCTTGACGGTGTAACTAGGTATAATAAGAAGAGTCTCCAATGATGAGTGAATTCTTGTGCCTGAAGATTCAGATATGACGGGAACAGCGCCGGCCCCAGATGATTATCGTTTACAGTTATCTGTAGTGGATTCATATGCAAACTGACTTTCTGTTGGAACCAAAACGAATGCAGTACTACCAAGTCCGAGCCTAACTAGAAGAACTGTCGTCCCGAAGTGAGCCACTTTACGAGAACTTTCGGCCCGCATGCTCTTGGTTACTACTGGATCAGTCCCTTGGCGACCAACACTGGAGACATTTTCATTGGTTCGGAAGCTTCATCGTGCGGGTATTGTTAGGCGCCGTGCTCCTTACTGACTGTGCCGATCTGCATCGCACGGAAACCTCAACTCGTTTCAGGGTCTTGGCCCACTGCAGCTCCACAAAAGCATGCAGTTGCTTGTCCTAATTCGTGCTTTAAATAGAGTTCTCTTCAGTTACACTATGTGTGGCACGGTCACACTAGAACCAACGGCTGCCATATTAGGAAATGCGCTCAGGAAACTCCAGGTTCGAGGCTACTCTGGACCACTAGCTTTGCTCCTCTTATACCATGCAAGATATTTGATAAGTTTACTTGGCTGGTGGGCTGTGTAACGTTGCTAAGACGAGCCGCATCTT
This sequence comes from Neoarthrinium moseri, assembly GCF_022829205.1. Lineage (NCBI taxonomy): Eukaryota > Fungi > Ascomycota > Sordariomycetes > Amphisphaeriales > Apiosporaceae > Neoarthrinium > Neoarthrinium moseri. The sequence goes on along the minus strand of NW_026055161.1, from coordinate 18,192 downwards.
GGCAGGGGAGCGGCAGTCGTTTGGGTGTCCAATGGGACACATGCAAGGTGACACGTGCTCACTGAAGTTGTAACTAAGAAAAAAGTGTTGGCTTGGCGACTGGCAAAAGCTTGGCCAACCATTCTTGCTTTATGGCGCGGAAATTGACGAAAAGGTGCATTAAAAAGAGATCAGAATCCTAAGAACTCATGACCTGCAAAAGCCATGTAGCCATCGGCCAGCAAGCGAAAATGGTCTCTCTTCGAAAGACCCTAGCCGTCACCCTAGCCTCTAGCGTAAGGGCAAATACTGGGCTCCGGCCCGTAAGTGGCCATGATTTCGACATTGACGTGGTCTACCCATCCGGTCTATCATTTTCTACGGACAACCCGCCAACTGCGCCTCTACCACAGACCGTGATTCAAAGCAACGCCAGTCTTCCTCAGATTACTTTACGAAACCTGGAGAACAGCAGCACACAGGCCCAGTACATCTCTTTCGTGGTGATTACGCACCTGGGACATGACCGTTGGGATCCGTCCATCAACGGGACGTCTGAAGTCATATCCTGGCTACGGGCCAACCAAACACTTCTCGAGAACGGCACACTCAGCGGTGGGGGAGGCGGCAAAGACAATGGACGGTCGGGATTAAGCGTGGAGATTGGGGAATATCAGAACGCGTCGCTACACGTGTGGCAGCAGCACCCAAACGTAACAGACTACATCTTCAAGAATAATCGCAACGCTGCATGGGTGGCGCTGCTCGACATCTGGGGTAACGCTACCTGGGGTGGCTATGGTGAACCACCAGCATACGTTTCATATGACTTCCAACGAGCCAACATCGACTTTGGTGTGCGCAATGACACAGTAATGGAGGAGGAGCCTAAGAGCGCGGCTGGCCAGCCGGATCTGCCAAGCAAATTACTTGCATTGTGCATCTCGGGTGTGTTCTTCGCTGCCTACCTCGCCTAAAATGCGGGGGAAGAGCGGCCCGTCCCTTAATGCGACCACTAGCTAGGGTATAGACTAGTCTCAACGCTCGTGGCGTAGCTGCAGTACATTACAACCCTCTCTGCCGAAGTATAGTCATTCCAGCTCCGAATACCCGAGATACTTGACTAGCTGCAGGGCATTGTGCTGCCTTGACCAATGATTGGTCTGGTGTCTTTCATTGGCTATTTACGTTTCATGGGTACGGAGTCGTCATGGGTTCGACCATCTGCCCTGGTCGGTATTGTGAAAGCAGCGGAAAGCAAAGCTGCCCATTCACCCTTGGAGAGGATTGAAGTGCAGCTAGTCTGACGCCTATAATATATAGATCTATATTCCATGTCTTCGAAGTTCTCATCAGCTATTCCCGAATGGTCGGACTCTTAACGGGGCCTTTTGCATCATAACGTATCTCAAATTGGCAAATAATTTTACTGGCATCCCGATACTAGCTGCTGAGATAGAATCAAAGCAATGTACTAATGTGTCCTAATGAGCCCACGAACTAATCAATCAGTAGTCGCATCAGCTCAACTGCCGATACTCCATTAGTCTTATCATGTCAGTTATAGGCGCAGAGTATTCTGCGCGAAGGCATTGTCTGATTGATGTGCAAAAGAGAGCGAAGTCTACTTAAATTTTGTGGGAATGGCCCTCTACGGGCCATGAGCAAGTGTGGATTGAATCAACCTTGGGTAAGGCAGCCATTACCGATCGTGGCAAGCTAGTTTACATAAGTAAATCGTATCATCTCATGTTTTTTGATACTCCCAGTGCTCAAGTCATTTCACATATAGCGTGCATAAACATGACTGAACGTGTCTGTAACTGGCTCGCGTGGGCTAAGACGTGTGCTCTGATTAGGGGATGCTGTTAGGTTGATCAACCAGGCACTTGAAATTATATACGCCTTAAGAGACAGAATAAAAATATCCACAATAAAACGCCATTATAGAGCAAGCTCAATCCGTTAGTCTTTTTGGCAACCTTGCGACCTCCTGTATCATGTGATTCTTGAAAGCGATCTGCTGTACATATTCATCTCCGCGTTGATTCCGAGCAGGTTTGAATCTGGCAGCAGGAATTGGGGGTTGGTCCTTGGTGAAGTTCTTTGTGCTTGTATCTGAAACAGGCCCTTCAATAATGTCCATGTGCTGTACTTTCCGCATCTTGCCTTGTTGAATTCGTTCTTGTCTACGATTTGCTTCCACAAACTTGCCATGCAGTCAGAAAATCAAGCCCTAGTCATTGGCAAGCAAGGAGGACTTACACGTCTCCAGTCATCGGTGGGCACATCATCGAACTTGTACGCCTTGTTCGAGTGCAGCATCTCTCGCGGAATATCCTGCCTGATTATCTTTCCTGCTGGTGGGCGACATGACCGAGCATACTCTTTATCGAAAGTGAAGTAGGCCGCAGAATCCACATTTTGACGGTGGAAATCACCAGGACGTTTAGTTGTGATAAAGCCGGGGTTATCTTCAAGAATGTAACCCATTGCATCGGCGGCCCCGGTTCCCCTGTACACAGGCCTTGTGATACCCTGTGGTGCACTAGTCACCATTAGAGACGAAGGCACACTCTCGAGCAATGTTGGGCCCAACCCCACGCTACTCACACAGGATCTGGTACTCACAAGTTCTTGCCTTTGTCTGACGCTGGCAATGATGCACCACAGCCCATAGCTATGGTCACTTCTTGGCACGGTGCGAATCAACGAGGACTTAACAGAGAACGGGGTAAGCGGGAGCCAAATGTTAAGATGTGAACAATATAGACAAAGAGGATTGGCCGTAGCATCAGTAGTTAGAGGCCACATGTGCATTTATATAGCTCGGGTACCAGGTTAGCTTCTGCCCTGCTTCGCTCTTGTTTCACTGGTAGTCGCGCTCTGCCGCTGCCAAGCGTCGCCATATAGGGGATTTAAGGTACTGGGAAAGAAGCTGGCACACCATAGTAATCACCCTGATAACCTGGGGCGCGTAATTTTCGCTTAACAAGCGCCTATCAGGGAGGATGCTTGTGCAGCGTTCTAATACGCGCCGGCGATGTGCAGCGGTCGCAGCTGGACCGGACCCGGCTTGCCGCAAGCCGGGCAGCGGCAGCACCTCACCTGGCCTTGGGATCAGGCCAACATACCTATGGAGTTTCAGAGACATTGTCGAAATGGGTTTTTGTTCTATCTTGGCATCTTTCCCGACGATAACAGTTGGAAGCAACAGGCGCAACGCCGCTTTCAGAGCTATTATTGGAAACGAGACCAGTATGGCCGGCCCTATTGGCGGCTATGGAGATGATAGGTTCAGAGGGTCCAGGGACCGTGTCGCCCAAGCCAAAGCCCCACATCCGCGGCATAACCAGCCCCGCTTGGCCCAGGCAAGAAGCCTGCTACCAGATAGAGGTGCTTTGGCCAATCTTATCCTCATTAATACCTATTGTCAAGAGTCCAAACCCCCACCACTCTGCTTTCTCTATTTTACGAGAATACTCCCACTCAAGTTTGATGCTCCAGTGGTGTCTGATGCACTTGACAACCACACATCTCCGCCTAGTCAATTGATTCGGCGCCTTTCAACATGGCCGAATACATGAAGCCGAAGTTCGTCATGACCCCAGAGCTGGAGGCTATTCGAGCCAAAGGAGGTCTAGATTATGAGCCTTGGATACAAGATGAAAACACCGAGGCACCTCAGCATATTCTAGACAGCCTTCCTGAGCCAGATGACATTCCTGGCATGGCTTGGTTTCTTGGACTGGATGGAACAATGAGCACCTTGATTATGCGCAAATACCAAGACAAATACAGCAACACAGATACACCTCAGCCTTACGAACTTCAGACCGCACCTTACGATGATAGCAAGCAATTCTACCACTTTCCCATAATGCAGAGACTAGTGGAGCTATACCTAGACCGCGATGCCGGCGATGAGAGCGATCCAGACGAAAGCTATGGTACGTGTACTCAAGCGGCTACGGGCCAGCCTCTCTGAACTGAAACTTACTGACCTTTCTTAGAATCATATATACGTGGAGGCTTGACTCAGGGTCTTAGGCCTGAATATGCAATCTTTTGTGGATTGCATGAGTCCGAACCCCGCTGGACCGAGACCTACGCTCATCATTTCTACACCAAGAGCTATCAGGAGCACGCGGACAATGTAGTGAAGGGCAACTGGGCCGCGTTCGGCATACTGTGGTGCCAGAGACTGGAGTTAGAACGGACCGCTTTACCTAAACATGATGGAGATGAGAAAAAGAGTGTTGAGTCAGTGAATGATGTCACGGAAAGCTAGGGGCGTAGTATCTAAGAGTACTCACACTTGGTAGAACATACACGAGAGTCACCAGTCTATGTGTCGAGGTTTGTCTTAGCAGAGCATGGCAAGTAAACAATAGATTACCGTATTTGAAAGTCGCTCTTGTTTGATTAAGTGGATATTGAGCTCGGGCTGGTGAGACGTGGTATAGAATTGTGGCTGAGAAATGGTGGCTGTGCTTTTTCGCGTTTCACTTATTTAATTTCCTTCCTTTCCGTAGAATTTAATACACCATCGCACTTTTTGCCTTCATTTTATAACTGTTCGGTTTGGCGACCGTCGATTTACACGTCTATTTTGACCACACGAACAATGTACGTTCAATTCGTCGGCACTGACGAGGAGAACTGCGTTGGCTGAGGTTGTGTTACTTGGGGAATATGGCCCAGGAGCACCACTCCAGTTCAATATTTGGCTAAAAATAGCCTAAATCATATCATGAATGTTTTGTTGTGGCACAGCTCATTAGGAATTACATGACGTCAATCCGTGAAGAAATTAAAAGCCGACAAACGGCCGCATGAAGATTGTTTGAATATGCGTTCCAGAATGCTGTATCTAGAAATATTAGTTCACACAGCTGGCCTACCAAGTTTCCGTCCGTTCGCTACTAACGCTAGGATTAAGACATTCCAACTCAAAACTTAACATGGCGACTGAAAAGATTTATTTGAACAACCGCTGTAAGGGGGTAACTAGTGTACACCTTCCGCTTCATTCATTCCGATTTTGACATTTGCCCAGGAGCGTCCAGATGCCTACGGACCTGGCAAAAATCAGCCAGTGTACCTTGGTGACGTCCTGGACAACCATTACCATATCTTCCGCAAGTTGGAGTCTGGGCATCGGTACACTGTATGGTTAGCACGAGACAAGAGGTATGTTGCTCCGTAGCTCGTACTTCTACTTGATAAATATCTGATCATGAGCCCGCTACAGAAACTCAGAGAGGTCCTTTGTGGCTATCAAAGTGTTTTCTGCCGATTCAACCCAGGTGATGCCCACGCTCACTAGATGTCTCGGCCCACTGAATCACCCAGGGAAGAGCCATGCCGAGTTACCTTTGCGTTCGTTCATGGTGCGCGGCCCCATGGGAGATCACCTTTGCAAGACTATTGAGCCCGTGGGAAGCTGCATCTATGGCATTATAGACGAGGCTTACAAGATAAGGGGCGACCTCAATGAGCAGCAATCGACCTTGCATAGAGTATTAGAGGGTGACCCCTGGTCAGCAGATTTCGCCAGACGTGCCTGCTGGCAGATGCTGCTGGGCGTTGATTATTGTCATCAGCAACGCATAGCCCACAGATCTGTTGCGCCGTGGAGTGCCCATTTTGTTTTGGACCACGACCTTTCGACACTTAGTGAAAATGAGCTCCTGAAGGACGTTTGGCCTTCGAAAAAGTCGGAAGGTGTGGATGAGAACCGATTCATGCAGGGTACCGCTGTGAGCTCTGACACTCAAGTTGAAGCAAGTAGCAAACCTGACGATTGTGACGATAATGATGAACCAGACGAGTCCGATGAGTCCGATGAGTCCGACGATGGCTCTATCCCAGACTGGCAAAAGGACTGGGAAGAATGTGAAAGGCGCATTGCGAAGCAATGGGAGACTTGTGACCCAAGTGATGCGACTGCCGAGCCACATTCTGCCGAGTGGAAGAAGGCAAATTTCTTCAACAGCCGAAGCGACATTGAATTATTACAGCGCAAAGATGGAAAACCTCTGGGACCAGATGAGGTTCATTATACCGTGGCTCCAACGCCATTGTACAGTGGATTTCCTCTCAAGGACGTTGCGAACCCAGAGAAGCCATTTAGGCTTGTTCTTGCCGATCCAGGCTCTACCTGCGCCTTTGAAGATTGCGAAAAATGCCCTTTGACCAAAATATCAAACTACCTCGCCCCTGAAGCTCTGCTAGGCTTACCGACCACCGAAAAGGGTGACATCTACTCAATGGGCATCGTTTTCTGGGAGTTTGTCATGCTCCGCCTACTTGTCGAATCGAACTATAGTTCTCAAGATCCGGAGCATGTCAATCTCAAGAATCGACAACTACGTGACATCGCTCACCGTCTTGGCCCAATCCCAACTGCCATACGGACGCAATGGCGTGACGCGGAAAAGTTCGTAGATTCGGAAGGGAATGCATTGGATATGCAAGAACAAGATGGAGAGACATACGGGCCCGACGACTTCGAGTATGGTGATATCTGGTATCAGGCCAGGAAATGCAAGCCTCTGGACATGTCAGAGGAGACGATGGAGCATTTTGTGCGTCTGGTTCAGACAATGATGCAGTGGCAACCTGAGCTGCGGCCATCAACAACGCAGCTGCTACAGGACCCTTGGTTCAAGGACCTCCGAGAAAAAGCTTCGCTATAAAGTGACTCCAAGCAGGAGATCTCGTCTTCAGGCTGGAAACTAAATCTCGCGCCGCAGCGGAGCATCTATTCATCCGATTGGTCAGCTAACAGTTAGCGGGTGCATGGTATAGACAGCCTTGCGTTCTCAGGAATTGTGAGTAGCTACTGGGTTTTCGATATCATGCTAGAAGCAAGTGCGGAAGATATGTACCGTTATAAGCAATTACGAGATGGCGAGATACGACTATTGCAGTGTCAACGGCATACGGGCGGACGCAGTGGGGGGGATTCAAACGATCCCGCGGGCTCCCATCTGCAAGGTTTCATCCAATCGTTTGCCTCGGCAGCCTGCCCTCGTTATGCGGCTTTGTCCTACTGCTGGGGAACGGACCAGCCTTCTGAGTGTTTGGTTTTGAATGGCGAGGGGGCCTTGTTGCGAAATAATCTCTACCGCCTTTTGTGCCGCCTGAGTGAGGACCTCCCAGAGAATACAGCCCGGCGTCACAACTCGGGCCATTTTGACGATCAAATTCAAGCTCTGACGAATGATGCATACAATCTGACCATCAAAGAATCTCCGCGCAGTCTACAAGAAGTCAAGGATGCACCAGGTTTCATATGGACTGACGCATTGTGCATAGACCAGCAGAACATAGCGGAAAAGAATGTTCAGCTCGGAATGCTGGGGGAGATATATGCCAAGGCGGAGCGTATCATCATATGGCTCGGCGAGTCTGATGAAAGCAGTAGAGCCGCATTCAATGCATGGCGAAGCCTTGCCCGATGGGCTCGAAGTAACCCCCAGGACAGACCTGACCTAGAATTATCACCGGACGAGTGCCGAGCTTTGGAGGACCTCCGCGAGCGAGAGTACTGGAGACGGGTCTGGATCTGGCAGGAGGCTTCCACACCAATGGTCCCACGAGAGATCTGGTGTGGCGATGAACGGATCGCTTTCGAAGACGCTGTACTCGCAAATGATGTAGCCAGGCAGTGGCTGCTGGCTCTGAACCGTATCCCTGAAGCCAACCCCTGGAATACGGAGCTCGAGGGTCTGAATACTTTGAGCCATATTCGACAAACCCAACGAAACATGGGGCCATCCGATTCATTAGAGTCAACCATCATCAGGGGGTGGGACAGTCTTTTAAGCATGCTGTACACGACCTTGGATCTCCAGGCAACCAACCCCCGGGACAAGATATACGCACTCTTATCGGTTTATGCCGACATTAGGAACCTTCCGTTGAATCAAATAATCTACCGGATAGATTCTCACGCACGGGGGAGCGAGTCATCTTCACACCGAGGGAATTGGCCTCTGGAGGAGGCTTTGATCGGTCAGAAGGGCACATTCTTGCGTGTAGACCCGGAGTTGTCCCATTGGGACCATGAGGCACCACCGCAAAACAGTAAAAGCTATTCGAGTGCGCTTCTGCGTATAGATTACGATCTACCTCTCGAAGAAACGAGCCGGGAGTCTGCCATATTTATGCTCATTGGCGAGCAAGACTTGCGCACACTGCTGCTATGCAGCATGACAGGTCCGCGTGCATCAATTCATACCTGGATACCAAACTTTAGGAACATCTCCCAAAGGTTCAACCTCTTTGACTACTGTCACCTTTTCAACGCTTCGCCCAACGCAGCCTCGGAGGTGACGCTGGCGCAATACCGAAACAAAGTAACATTGCGAGGCATTCTCCTAGATGAGGTTGCCTCAGTTCACCCACCTTTGACTGCAACCGGCGACAGTCTCGTGTCTGATCCGGTTGAGTTCGGACAGCAGAGGTTCGCTGAATGGATTCAAAGCATCGCGAGGTTCATTTTCCCCAAGGCGAAGGAGCGTCGTTACTTGGGTATCGGGTCACTTTCACAAGCTGTGGATCGCCTTTTGGCATTGCACTGTGCTCCTGGCATGGTCTTAACGCGGTCTGACAGTGTTACACATTGGGGCCTTCTAGAAATAGCGGCCGGCGGTCAAGTTCCTCGAATAGATGCCATGATGACCGAGTTCACCGACCTGCTGCTGCGGGTGAGTAAGGCTTCACTGTTTTGGACCAGGGGCGGGTTTCTTGGTCTGGGAGACCCCAGCATACGTGGGTATCAGCGTGATTACATTGTAGTGTTCGACGGACTATCAATTCCAGTCGTCATTCGGGATGCAGGTGCATTCAATATGGTGGTCGGGCCTGCCTTCGTGCAGGGCATAATGGATGGAGAGTTGTCAGGGAAAGGATACCAAAGTCGAAACTTTACAATACATTAGTGTCGAGGATTGGCTCATACCGACAAGGGTTGGCTGCGATAGCGTCCCGAGTCTTCCTGAGACAAGAGTCTCTATCGTTCCGATTACATTGAGTTTACAAACTTGACAAGAGTAGCCCCACGTAGTCAGTCTACTTAAGTATATAACCATCTTGAAAAACGCCAGCGTCCGCCAGCTGGCGTGGGGTTGCCAGGTGGCCTAGCCTATGGCCGGGGCCCAACTGCCCCGCAACCGTGCTGGTGCTGCTGATGAGGCTGGCCTTCCGCAAGGCTACCGACCTGCCTATGTGCATGCTCAAGGACTCGAGCTCCCTCGCCGTCGATCTACACACTCGCGCTGCAGGCCAACAAGGACCGCCCACAGCTCTATCACCCCTCGAGATACCCTATACCGGTTCTTCAAGAGCCACAGCAAACGCGCATCATGGCTGACGTCGAGATGGACGTGGACGAGCCTGGCTCTCCCCAGGCCACCCAGGCCAAGCTCGGTGACATGCAGACCCAGGCGAAGGCGACGGCCGTCCGGTCAATCGAGGGCTGGATCATCATGGTGACCAATGTCCACGAGGAGGCCGACGAGGAGGCCCTGCAGGACAAGTTTGGCGACTTTGGCGAGATCAAAAACCTGCACATGAACCTGGACCGACGAAGCGGTTATGTCAAGGTACGGCCCAGTCGCGCTGCAGAGCTATCACCGCCACGGGGGGCACAGGAGTTCAATCGCTAATCTCGGGACCAGGGATACGCTTTAATCGAGTACCCGACGTTGGCCGAGGCGAGAGCCGCCATCGACGGCGCGCACGAGACCAAGCTTCTGGATCAGACCATCTACGTAGATTTCGCCTTCGTCAGGCCGCCGCCAGGCAAGAACAACAATAACAGAGGGCCTCGCCAGTCCCACCGTGCCCGTGGAGGACGCAGTCGAAGCCGTAGCCCCGAGGCCGGCAAGGACGACAAGGAAGACGAGGAGGTGCAGTGATTGGGATTGACCCCAGCCAGGTTGGGCAAAATGACGGAGTGAGAACTATGCTCAAGGAGCAAGATACTAGCAAACCTAGACGTGGCATCTTCAGGGCCACAGACTGGCGTTAGCCGATATGTCGCCAGGAATAAATGACATATCGGCATGTACTTGATGTCCACCATGGTAAGTCCAAGCTGAGCTCCAGTCGCGCCGCCGAACCTGACCCATAAATCTAGGCCGAGCACTGCTGTTCTGTGACTGTCTCTGCGCCTCGTGTCTCTACGTGGTGATGTAGATGCGTCTCAGCTTGTAGGTGATCGCGCTGACCCACCGTCATGCAGGATGCGTGCATATAGCTGCAAGTCAGAGCAGAAAACGATTATCGGGCTCGTATTATATTATAGGCCTCTGAAATCATTATGAGCGTTGAGGGCAATCGTGCATGAGCCCCACCGTCGGCTATTCATACTTACCTCCCATTGGAACGACGTCGTGTAGGCGAAGGTGTGTTTGCAGTCTACATGATCGAAGCGAGAGTCTATCAATTCTGGTGGCTGGGGGAGATGTCGCTAATCGCCAAGTGGGTTACGACCCCGTTCGCGAGCTGCCAAGATTGGTGAGGTATGAATCTTTGCAGCAGTCGGCAGGCTCCATGCTTCGAGTCAATACCCTTCGAATCGAGGGTTGGACATTCAGTGAGTGTTAGTGGTTGCTGTATAATGACCCCGCGCATGTGATATTACAATTCCATCCTCACAATATAAGACGCGACAGCTGTGAGTTGCAGCCAAGAGTCTCCATATTACTCGAAAGGATTCGTAGATTTGCACTCTCTTCGGCAGGAAGAACTGATAACTCAGAGTTGTGTGTTTACTCCTCGTATGCTTGGCTTGCGGGAGACACAGCCTTCTTGATCAACCTCAGCGTTGGTCCAGGTGTGGAAGACATTATGCAGATTATCGGATAAATAAACCATGTCGATGTTTCAGAGTGGATTCTCGATGACGCGGCACCTGTTACCAGAAAGGAGGCTGGAATAGCACAGTATAGAACGCAGTCCGGAATGTCGATTTCTCCATGGTGCGGATCGGAGGCGGAAGTGGGTCCGGCCAGCCGGTCGCGTGCCACCGCGTTCTCCGGAGCTGACCTCGTATCCAGAACTTCCCGACTGGCGAGCATGACCACGCATCCCCCTTTCGCAGTCCAGCACATCGGCCGCAAGTTCGCGGACACAGATGGAACCTTCGTAACATGGCATTCCTCGTCGGTGCCTCGGCGCCATTGGCGATCCAGAGACTCGCCATCCCCGCCTCCTGCCTCATAGTCCTGTTCCTGGGCTACGGTTCGCAGTACCTCTTCGCCATCTCGCCCGACCTCGCGCCCGGCCCGCTCACCAAGACCGAGAAATGGATCTTCAATGTTCTGCTCTTCTGCCAGTGCTGGACGTACTTCAAGACCTGTTCGGTCGATCCGGGACGGTACACCTTCCCTCCGTCGTCCAGTCACGAGAAGCAAGGGGAGGGAAAGGGCAGAGACACAAAGGCTGGGGAGGGCAGCGATGACGAAGACGAGGAAGACGAGGCCGCCGATGGGGGAAGTAGGCAACGGCCGAGGCGCTGGTGCAAGAAGTGCCGCCGGCCCAAGCCGCCGCGCGCCCACCACTGCCGCACCTGCGCCCGCTGCATCCCCAAGATGGACCACCACTGCCCCTGGACGTCCAACTGCGTCAGCCTGCAGACGTTCCCGCACTTCCTGCGCTTCCTGGCCTACTCGAACCTGGCCGTTTGGACGCTACTGTACCTGCTCGGCCGCCGCTTCCTCGCCCTCTGGGAGCACCGCAACCTGCCCGCCTACCTGGGCCCCACGCACGCCCAGCTCGCCTGGCTGACCGTCTTCTCCTTCCTGGCCGGCTGCGCCGCCCTCGCCATCGGCATCCTCTTCGCCTCCACCTTCCAGGGCTGGCTCTTCAACACCACCATGATCGAGGGCTGGGAGATCGAGCGCCACGAGGCCGTGCTGGAGCGCCGCGCGGGCGGGAACCGCGACGCCGGCGACGACTCGTACTGGCGGGGGAGCGCCGGCAGCGACGGGGACGGGGGGAGGGAGCTGCCGCCCGATGCCGTCGAGTTCCCCTACGACGTCGGCATCTTCGCCAACATGGCCGCCGCCATGGGCACGGCCAACCCGCTGCTGTGGCTGCTGCCGTTCGCGGGCCACCCGACGGTGGCGCCCAACGCCGACGGCCGCCAGCGCGGCACCGGCTGGGAGTACGAGGAGAACGGGCTCAACGACGCCGAGGGCATGTGGCCGCCCGCGGACCCGGCCAAGGCGCGCCACGCCAGCGTGTGGCGCCGGCGGCGTCGGGAGATGCTCGAGGAGGAGCAGCGGCGCCATGCCGAAGCCGAGCGCTGGGACGGGCCCGAGCAGCACCGCGAGGCGTTCCGTCGCCGCCAGGAGCGTGACCTCCGCAGGTGGGAGGGCCGGATCCTGGGCGAGCTGGAGGAGGTCGACGACGGGGGTGACGACCAGGACCAAGGCTACGACTTCGTGGACGAGGCATACAGGGCTGGGGGCGGTGGCGTGCCTGGTAGGTCGCAACGGGGCATTGTCGTTGACGAGGGAAAGAAGGGCTGGGTGAACGCCGATGGCGAGCACCTGGGGGACTACGGCGTTGACGAGGACGCCGAGTCTGACGAGCTGGATGACGTCGACATGATCCCCGACGAGGATGACGACGACGACGATGTTCCGCTTGGGGAGCTCATTCGCAGGCGGAAAATCCGGCTCAACGACGGAGAGGATACGTGATTCATAGTTTGTAGACAACCACCAAATAGAAAATCCATCAGAACACGAATACGGGAGTGCCAAAAACGGTCTTTCTATCTACTATCTCTACAGCCAAAAAGCTACTTGGAACGGAACTTTTCCTTGCCTGGACAGCATCCAAATCACCGTCGCGAGTTTCGTAGTCATGATCATGACGGTGGAAAGCACAGAATCCACCCCACAAGAGGTGACGGGTACCCAGGGGTGTTGAAAAAAAAAAAAAAGCCTGCGCTTCCTCGGTCTAGAAAAAGAAGAATTCCAAATCTCCCGTCTCATCTCGGTATAGGCATTTCATCATCCGCTGTCGTCATCCATCTGTGGAAACAGAACCACCTCTCCCTTGTCATCGTCTAGTGCTCCTCTTCATGAATCTCGAGCACAGGGTGTCCTCGTGTCATTTACCAGTCGTCATCGTCATTTTTCGTTTGCATGGCATTTTGACGTGCCTTCAAAGCATTGGCCAGAGCGCCTGCCAGAGGAGCCTGGGTAGGGGTGTTGCTTCGGCTGCTATCCGAGCCATTGCCAATACCAGAGTCTCTTGATACCAGGTTGGCAGGTTTCTTGTTTGCGGCAGGCCGTTTGGCGGGAGGTTGAGGTGGAGTAGGTTTGCCCTTCGCGGCGGCGGCCCCGTTCTGAGCTGGAGGCGGCGGCGGCGCCCGAGGTGCGGGAGCTGGTGTAGGTGCTTTGATCTCCTCTACGTACGCAGCTGGTACCCACGCCTGGCCGGAGGCATTCTTAGCTAACCACCAGCCTGCAGAACGTTAATTTGGTGCTCAATAATTGATAGGGATACTCAATAACTTACCATTGTTTTCCCTCTGCACGATCTCGATGATGTCGCCAGCCTTGACGGTAAGCTCGTTTTCCTTCTGTCCAGCAAAGTCATACAGGACCTTTGCTTGGGGCTTACTAGGCTTTGCCGGGGGCGCTGCAGGAGGAGGAGGCGGCGGTACGCGAGCAGCCGAAGAAGTGGAATTCTGGTTGCGCGTGTGGCTGGGGATACTACTTGTGATGGAAGCAGGGGTTGGTACAGGGCGAGGGGTTTGTAGCGAGGCTGGTCCACGTTTGGTAGTCGAAGATCCACCAGCTTTGTTAGCAGGGAATCGCGATGGTCTTCCGCCCGGTCCACCAGGCTTGATCAGCTTGCCACGGGTGATGGGTCTTGGAGGCACAGGCTTGCCCTTTGGTGTGGGCCGTGAAACAGACGATGGCGATTCTCCAGCTTGAGTATGTACGGCACCACTCTTGTAGAAATCCACTGGACTGGGAGAATCCTTGAGCACCTTGACGATCTGCATCTTGCCAGGCTTCTTGGCATATTCGATACCCTCACCAATCTTGAGGTTGAAACCTCCAGGCATGCCCCGTTGCATCTGTGTGAACAGCTCGGTTTTGAGCACACAGTTCAATAAGGGGTCAGCTTCTTGCTGAGAGCCAATACCTAGTGAGAACCAGTCGTCCCGAGCTGTAGATGCGCCGATGAACTTGATGGCTCCCAAGGGAACAGCACGCTCGACCGAAATCTGCAGCTGGCCATTGGCCAACGCTTGGGCAACGACGTAGAACTTGCTGTTGCTGACAATGAAGATTCGCGGGCTGGGTTTACTGGAACGACCGAACTTGGATTCTAGAACCTCACCACGGCAGGAAAAGAGTGCCTTCTCGTTCCCTGTCATCTGGATGGCGTTGCGCACTTGAGATCCAGGGCCGGTAGTGGCATTGATCCCCAGGTAGTCGCCTAGGAAACGTCTCGATCCCAACAGACTGAATCTGCGTCGCTCCTTGCGGCCTTGAAGCACGCGATGGCCCTGGTCTCGCAATTGAAGATACTCGGCACCGACTCTCTTCTTCCGCCAGAATCGCTGGATCCGAGTTGCCGACTCTGCGCGGTAAGCCAGGTACGCCCTCCACATTCTTTGGATACGGGTAGCCATGTTGTGCCAATACCTGTCGCGCATTGTTTCTAATGCAAACAAGGTCTCGGGCGACTTGATGAATGCCTTTGTCACACCAAGCTGCCACTCCTCCTTGGGAATACTGGTATCCTTCAGGATCTGTTTCACCGCCGCCTCCTCGGAACCATTCCACGTATATTCGCCGGCGTAAGACGTCGCGGGAGACAGCAAGAAGAAACGCTCGACAAACTTTTCGAAAGACTGACGATATGCGAACCCAGCTCTTCGGATTCGGACGTTCTCTTGTAGACCCAAATACTTGATCTGGTGCAGCACGTTGGGTACATTGTACTCGGTTGGCGACTTGTTCTCGTTGGGCTTGATGGTGCGGATATAGGAGGGCTGGCACTTCATGAGGGTCTCAACCAGAGCGTTGGCGGACGTCTTGATCCTGTCACCCGCAGTAGGGGGCTGCTTTCGGTTGTCTGTGTCCACCTGCTGGGGGAAGATTGTGTGGACGAAACGGTTCTGACTCTGCTGGAACAGGCTCTGAACACCCTTGAGCAGCTGGTCCTTGTTCTTGTCCGTAATTCCTTCGACGGTATAGCTCACATCACCAGCGTAATGCTTGATAATGAAGCTGCCCTGTCGCGGCGTCAGATGAGCATGGCTCATTCCGTTGATGCTCTGCATGAACGTTCGATCACAAGCCGCGGGGTCGGCGTGGGCTGTCTTGGTCGCATCCTTTAGAGCCGAGAAGATACCGACAGGTCTGACCTGTTCAATGAGCTCGCACACCACCTTGTTGTCGAAATACTTGATAGGCGTCCACTGGATCTGTTCGCGGGCATACTCGTCCTGCTCGGCCTTGAGCGTGAGGGTGATAAAGATCTGCTGAAGCTTCTCGTTGACGTAGTTGATGCAGAGCTGCTCGAAGCTGTTCTTCTCAAAGATCTCGAACCCGTAGATATCGAGAATGCCAATGTTGTTGGCAGTGGCTTGTTGGGCCTTGAGCGACTTGTTGACACGTCCGACAATCCAGTCAAAGAGGTTGTTGTATATGGCCATGGCCAACGCGTCCCGAGTAGCATTCGCCTGCGCCGGGTTTGCTGGAGACTCGATGACCTCTCCACTCCTCGGGGTCAAGATGCGGATCGTGATGGCCTTGATCACAGCCTCGGGGGTAGCTTCGAGGAGGTATGCCAAGAAATCGACCACGGACTGGTCTGCAACCTGGGCAAACGAGTCGTCGCCCTCGACGAACTGGATGTTGCCGCACCAGAGGATGGCAGCCAGCATACGGAACACGTCGTCCTGTTCCGCTTGCGACAGGCCAATAATCTTCATAGCCTCGAGGGTTTCTTGGAAGTCGGAGATGTCGTCGATGCCGTCTACATCGTAACATTTCGACCGGCTCAGATATGCGTATGTCTGGGGTTGTTGGATGCCGAACGTGGTCCGGTAGTTCTCGGAGGCGCCCTTGGCGAACTGGTAGAAGATGTGGAAGTTGCGCTCGTTGACGATCTGGCCGACGACCCTCGTCTTCTCCAGCAGGTAGTTGGTGATGTCCGCTCCGACGGGCTCGCCGTTGACGTTGAAGTGAATCTGGAGATACTTGCCGAAACGCGACGAGTTGTTATTTCGCAGCGTCTTGGCATTGCCGAAAGATTCCAGCAGGGGGTTGGTGGCCAGCACCATGTCCTTGATGTGTTGAATCTCGGCGCTGCCTCCGCCCGACACGTTGGCGATGTACTGCATGATGCGCTTGGCGGCCTCGGTCTTGCCCGCGCCGGACTCGCCCGAGATGATGACACACTGGTTCTCCTTGTAGGCCTTCATGTTGTAGTACGACGACTCGGCGATGGCGAAGACGTGGGGCGGCATCTCGAGACGGTTCTTGCCCTTGTAGGACTCGAGGACCTGGTCGGTGTATATGCCCAGGTCGCGGAAGGGGTTGACGGAGACCAGGACATGGCCGATGTAGGTGTAGATCTCGCGGCCCTCGAAGCGCTTCTTGAGGTTGTCGTTGATGGCCTCGTTGGAGACCTTGCTCAGCAGGGTCAGGTCCGACACGCCGATCTCCTTCTTCTTGGTGGTCTCGAAGGTGGCCTTCTTGGGCTTTGCGCCGCCGCCGGCCTGGGACTGGGCGCCGGCGCGGGCAGCCTGGCCCGACTTGTCCTTGGGCCGTCTGCTAATACCCTGTTGCGCGTGAAGCACGGCATGTCAGCGTTCTCTTCCGGGGCGTCTTTCGCGGCTTCGGCGCGGTATCAGGCAAGGACAGCAACGGGAACGAGAACAAGGGCAAGGGGCAACAAGGAGAAACATACCATTGTCGCCCGGTCGTAGAAGTCTGCGTGCGGGTGCCAGGACGGGGCGTCGAAGTGGTAGCCTGTCTCGACTTGGAAGGTCTGGGGGTTGACTAGGGATGATAGGTATTCAGGCGACGAGTTGAGCAGCCATCCGGCGAGAGGCACGATATATTGGGTGACTGAGTCGTGCGACGCCCACCACAGATTCGCAGTACGTTGCGCTCTCAGGCGGCGGCCAATTGCTGCGCGGTGTCGATGGGGATAGCGGCCTGGAGCGGAGGCCCGCCTGAGGCTGTGCCGCACTGATGTCAGGTAGCAGCTGCGCCATCGCCGCCCGTTCACCACCCTGCAAGGCCCGGCGTTTTTCCGGTGCTGGTACCCGTCCGAGAGCTCGGTCCACCACAGGTCCCTGGCCTTCTCCATCAGAGAATGAATCTTGGGTGCCGTGCCTGTAGTCAATGCTGCCCAGCCCCGGCCGGCCGTCCTTGTAACGGTCGGGTATCGATTTTTGGCTTCTCTTTAGGGTTCCGAGGCTATTGGTGATCTGCGGGCGGTTGGGTGTCAGTGTATTGGTGAAGAGCAGTAACCAAACAACAAAGGCAAAGAGTGCTCCACATCTCGCAAGTCGTTCATCTCCCGTGGGTGCGCCTGCCTGGTCTCGACGAGTGCACTGAGCGCGACACTACACCTGTCTTGCCCCGACATGGGATCGTGAACAATCACCTGCTGGGGGCTTACCAACAGGCGATTCTTATTGTGGCAACACTACACGTTGCCCAGTGTGCGATATCTTGGGTTCATCCTCCGTATATCTGATATTGTTGCCGGACGTCGTGTTTGCTCGCCTGCCTTGCGCAAATGGCCGTTTATGATATATTCTGGCCGCAAATGCAAAAGCACATTACTTCGTGTATTTCCAGTACTCGTCATAATCATCTCTGTCGAATGGGTTCAGATTGCAGTACGCTGCGACATAATACAATCCCTAGTGTGGTCTGCTTTGAAGACTGGTTTTGACCACGATGGGTCGGCCATATAAGTAAATATATCAGACCGCCCAGGAGCCAGAGGACGGTTTGACTACTTCGTAACTGCAGCACGCCCTACCGGAACGATGCGACAAGAGAGTTTCATTGTTCAATGAGACCTCTTCCACGAGGGTTTCTCTGAAGATATTCACGCCACTAGACAGATTTCAGTGCCACCTCGTAGGTTATTCTCTCTTGAATTCGTCCTATAACATGAATGCCACTCAATGGCTTTTTT